>NC_048918.1:6709472-6720503 GCF_011077185.1 Oxyura jamaicensis | reverse complement strand
GCACCTTCATATAATCACATTGTGGTTATGTGTCTGCTACGCTAACAAGATGAGTGCCTCAGTTCAGGATTGTTCTTTGACAGCTACAGAAACACCAGGACAATCAGCGCTTTCAAGATCAGATTGATTTGACCTTGAGATTGTCATAATCCAGGTCCCTGAAGTGGCACGTCTGCAAATAGAGTTGCTTGGGCCAGCGAGGAGCATCTGTACCTTGCGGCTGTGGTAACTCGTGGCTCTGAGTCTCAGAGATCATGATGAAAGGTGACCCCCAGCTTGCTGGTGGAGGAAGCTGAGGCAGCTTTAACCTTTGCCTTCTTGGCTGGCATCTTTACACTCTTGCTGTCAGTGGGTATTGTCATTCCCCCCAGCCTCAGAACGTGCCCTCAGTGCAGATGTAGGCAGCATTTAACAGCTAGAATTCACTCAAATATAAAGAGTACAAATCATGTGTTTTCTGCTTTTGCTTTGGAATTCTTAGGTTTAGATTCTCCTGCAGGTGATGAGGTTTCTCATAGCAGAAAGGATGAGCTGTTAGCAAGAAGTTGTTCTGTGCTTCGACCGTGGGAAGATGAATGGTTTACCTATGTGCCGTTAAATATAATTTGACACCTAGCACACAACACTTTCAGCCTGTGGGGTGCTTTAACAAGCAGGTAAAAAAGGTGGGGGGGGATTACCATCTTTAATATCTTTATTATAAATGGAAGGCACAAAACAGGCCAGCAACAGAGACTGTTCAATAGAAATACTTTGTGTTTTATAAACAAACAAGCAAGTACCCTTAGGTAGGTTGTCATAATCCTTCTTTAAAGCATTTCTGGAGTGCAAAAATATTTTGTTCCCTTCTCACTCTTCTCTCAAGGACAAAGGCAGAATAGCCAACTGGAAAGTTAGACCAGGGAGGTCAGCTTGTTCCATACTGAGAAAGACAAGCCTTTAAAAGAAACTACACAGATTTTCTTTGTACTATTTATCTTCCTTCAGCAAAGGCAAAGTTCATGACACTTGCTAGCATGTATTTTCAGACCCCCCCAGCTACTGTGACTGTAGTGCATCTGTAATTCTTTTGTACAAAAAGTTCAAAATCTCACAATGCAAAAACTTTACTAGCACCCTGGAGAAAAAAGAAATCTAAAAATCTTACCAACTTCTATTACAGACCTGCTGAGTGCACCAGTTACTCATTTTTATTCAAGCTTTCAGGGGCTAGTTCAGTTCATTTCTGTTCAGCATTTGGATTGCCATGTTAGAAAAAAAAAAAAAAAAAAAAAAAAAAAAAAGCTTTTGAGATTTTTTTTTTTAAAATGTGACTACTTTTAGGGAATTTAGGGCTGCGAGCTATCCTTGGTTTTGCTTTCTTCCCATTCCTTAGACCAAATCCATTCATATCCTGAACAGCGTTGCAGGTCTGTTCAGGAAAATGGAAGACAACAAGCAAAATGGTGAGCTCCTTGGGTAGTCAAAAGAGCTAAATCTGGAAAATGTTTCAAGTCAAACTTCCTTGCTAAGGAGAACCAGTAAAGTAGATGAACCATAAAGTAGATCTACTTTAGAAGTAGATGCAGAGGAACCTGCATGGCAATAAGTGTGTTTCTGAAGGTGCTAAAGGTCAGAACTGACGATTCCTATCAATACTAAAAAAAGAGAAGGAAACCTTGCACTTAACTACTGCTTTTATTCCCGTTGTCGAGCAGTCAAAACCAGTAACTAATATGAGAACCCAACCTTTCTGCCTTTTATTTCAGATTTGGGAAAATTCCCTGCCAAAAAAAAATATTTCCTGGAAAATTCACTAGTGTTTGTGTGAGTAAAAGGTTCCAACCTTTTATTATTAATTTGTAAGAACTATTTAATCCACTTTTGTCCAGAAGAGTCAGAAATAATCTGCACAGAAATATGCAGCATTTTAATGAAATAATTCAGAATCACTCTAATTTGAACTTTATCTGGTCTTTTTGCAGGTTTTTATGATGTTTAATGTCTTAAAATATATATATCTGACTTCACATCAAAAAAAAAAAAAAAATTGCTTGTTGCTAAATAAAATCTGTTGCAGTTCTGGTCATTGAAAACTCATGGGCTGTTAAATCAGCCCTACACCCTAAACATCCCTCGTGGCCCTACACCCTAAACACCCTAAAAACGGCTTCTGGCCTCACTACTGGCAAGCCCTACATGCCACTTCTGCCCTTGGTTCCTCCCAGCCATTCATGGACTGTTTCCACCCTCAGTGAAGGCACGCTGTGATGCCACCTCCGAGCTGGGTTCCTCCAGCCAATCACAGACTGTTTACGGCCTTATTGAAGGTACGCCATGGCGCCACTTCTACCCTCAGGAAGCCTAACACTAACCCCAACCCAACCCTAACCTAACCCTAACCCGAGAACTCCTGGCATGCTCTGTTCACCCAGCATGGCCGCCCAGACGCCTAGTGCTCGACAATTACACCTCCCAGCAATCCCCGGAATCCCAAAATGGCCACCCAGAAAGCAACTTCCCGAGAACTACATCTCTCAGCTTGCTCTGGGCACCCATAATGGCTACCCGGAAGCCCAGTGCCGGAGAACTACACCTCCCGGCATTCCCCAGATTCCCAACATGGCCCCCATCAGGCCCAGTGTCTGAGAACTACGTTTCCCAGCATTCTGTGTATTCTCAACATGGCCGCCCGGTGAGCTTTTTCTCGAGAACTACACCTCCCGCAATGCTCTGGGAAGCCAACATGGCCTCCCGGAAACCCAGTGCCCAAGAACACCATTTCCCAACGTTCCCCGGGAAATTGAGCCTCGCTGCTGGCCGTAGGACACCATTATTTGCCCTCCTACGCCCCCCCCTTCTCTTTTGTTTTTCTTTGAGGGTTCCCCCCCAAGTTTTGGGAGTTTCCCCTCAATTTGGGGGTTTCACTGCTCCATTTCAGGGTTCTTCCCCACAATTTTTGGGTCCCTTCTCCTAATTTGGGGCTTAAACGTAACCCTAACTCTAAATTGGATTAAACAAGCATTTTCCATTGTGACAGACATCAAAACCAACGACGTGTCTCGTCGGCTGGGGAGTCCTGCTGGTAGCACCACCAGCTCTTGCACAGCCCCATCTAGCTTTTGGGGTCTGCCCCACCCGTCCTCAGTGGTGGGAAGTTCTTCCAGAAACAGACCGACTGGTAGTCGTTCCTCAGTGGAGCTGAGGCTCTGTAAGGCTTTGCTTGCTTGCTTGCTCCCCTCCCTCCCCCTTTATTTCCAAGCTTAATCTTGCAGCTAGCGGCAAGCTGCGCCTCCCGGCCCCGGCTTGGGGAAAGACCGGCCGCGCACCCCGGAGCCCACGTGGCCGCCGGCACCACAGAACTACAGCTCCCAGCATGCCTCGGCACGGAGCAGTCCAGCCAACCCAGGGAGGAGTCGGCCAAGCACACACAACCACTCCCCTCACTGCCGTCCTTCCACCCCCTCACCGCTACCGCCGCCCTTGGTTCCTCCCTGCCATTCACGGAGTGTTTCCGCCCTCGGTGAAGGCACGCTGTGATGCCACCTCCGAGCTGGGTTCCTCCAGCCAATCACGGAGTGTTTACGCCCTTATTGAAGGTACGCCATGGCGCCACTTCTACGCCCCTGCCGCCTCCCGCCCCTCCCCAGCCCCCCGAAGCCCCGCGCAATGCAGACTCCGCCGTACGCTCGGTCCGGTTTGGTCTAGTCCGGCGCGGCACCACCCCCGCCCCGCACAAGGGCCGTTTCTGCAGAAACCGCTGACCGCGTGGCGCCCCAACCCGTCCCGTCCCCGACCACCAACCTCGTTGCGGCACCGCGCCTTAGCGTTCCGTCCCAAGTCCGGCCCGGCGGGGCTTCCGTTCCAGAGAAGGGCGCCGCCATTTTGCCGCGATCAAGGGAGAAAGGGATCACCTGGGAAAGGGGCGAGGCAAAGCCCAAGAAAGTCGAAAGGGAGCAGGAGGAGCAGCAGCTGTGTTTTATTTTTTATTATTTTTTTTCTGGCTTAGTTCAACAGCATGCAGAGCACAGACAAGAGAACTGGGGTGTTTCTATTAGCAACAATCCCTGTGCTTTTGCTTCAGCTTTGACTATTGAAAGGACAACATGGCCAAGCAACTACTAATATTTTTTTTCAACTGGAATTAGTTCAAGCCTTTTTTTTACATAGGAAGAAAAATCTTGGAGCATAACAGATTACACACGGGGGAAAAAAAAAAAATCCTCCAGGTCTTTCTGGGGGTGCTAGAGCTCACTGGGATGCTCTGGTAGACCTGTGGGGGCACTAGAGAAGAATGACGGGTCATGGTGGACCTCTCGTGTGCACCAGCTGGTCTAGAGCACACTGGAGAGCTATGTGAGTCTGGTAGCTGGTGCTAGAGCACCCTTGGGGGCCCTGGGAGGCTTCTGAGTGCACTGGGAGACTTCTAAGTGGTGCTACAGTAGACTGGAGAGACCTCTGAGATGTCCAGGAGGCTTTAGAACACAGTGGGGACACTGGCAGCTTTCTGGGGGAGCCCTAGCTTGCACTGGGAGATCTCTAGTGCTCACTAGAGTGCACCTGAGTGCTCTGGGATGCCTGCAGAGCAGGCATCCAGCAGGGGTGGGGGTGGCATCAGGGGCCTCTAGAGTGCACTGGGATGCATCTAGGAGATGCTAGAGCACACTGGAGAGCCCTGTGAAATCTCCAGGGGGAGATGGAGCATACTGCGTGTTAACCTCCCAGCTATGCTCCTACTCATGCCCAAACGCTGGCGCTACTGCACATAATCTTGAGGGGATGCTACTGCACATGCTCGCAGGGCACTGCTGTGTGTGCTCTCGTGGCAGCACAATTGCACACGCCCGATCGTCGGCACTACCATCCGTGTTCGCGCACCGGCACTTACCGCGCAAGCCTGCGTGCGGGTACCGCTGCGCATGCTCGCCGCTCTGCCTTTGTTCTTGCCTCTGCGTGTTGCCTCAGGGTTTGCGACCACGCATGCGCGCTGTGCTGGCTCTTGCATGTGCCGTGTTTTGATGACCAGAGGGCGGCAGTGAGTGCAGTGCTGCCAGAGCTAATCGCAGGGAGATGCTGTGTTTGCGACTTTCGATCACAAGGTGGCAGAAGTGAGTTTGTAACAACTACTGCGCATGCATGCCACGCAGTACTTTATCTGTTGTCCGATTCGCTTCTAACGATTTCAACGGGAACTGTGCAGAAACAGACACGCAGCTGGTGGGAGACTGCACCTCTCATCCCTGTCTCAGAGGAGAAAAATAACCCCTTGCCGTGTGTGGCTACTTACTGGCAGTAAAGCAAACGACAACTACTCATGCCATGCACAGGAAGCTACAGTGGCTGGCTGGGAGCCTGGTGCCCAAAGACTACAACTCCCAGCATGCTGCAGGACTCAACACTTTCTGACCCTACAGCAACACACACCCCCACACACCCACACACTCCATTACTTGCTACCAGATGTGGAATCCTTGCAGAACCTGGTGTGACAGTTCTTAGCCTCTGTGTCCATCTTGGCACAACTCCCGCTGTAGCTTCTCGACCCCTTTCCCAGCCTTCCCTCGGGGCAGCCGGTCCCACAGCTATACCCCAGATGGACACAGTGCCTCCTGTGCCATCTCCATGACCCCCAATAGTCTCATGAAAGCCCAGCTGCACTCACCTTCTCCCTGACTCTGTCCACAAAAGATGGCAAGTACTCCTTTGTCAGAGAACAGCCCCTTTACACAGCGGGGCCATCTCCTTCTGCCTCCATCAGGGGACACATCCAGATACATCATACAGCTGCCACCCTTCAGGAATGCTGGGCCACCACCTGATACAATCCCACACCCACACGCACTATTTAACCTCCTTCCCTGAGCATAGTGACAGCCATTTAGTCTGTGCAAAGGGACTGCAAACACAGGAGTGCAATAAACAAAGCAGCTGTTTATTCATGCACATCAGTGCCTGGAGGGAGGCTGCTGCATGGCTGATGACCCCTATGCACCCATTTCCCCCCATTTCACCTCAGAAATCAGCACTGGATCAGCACTCATCTGTCCCATGCTGATCTGTTGCTTTCTGCTACTGTAGCCTGTAGAGCAGGGCTGGAGGAAAGAAAAATAAGGCCAGGGAGCAGGACAGAGGTGTAAGGAGAGAAAAAGAGAAGTGCCATCTAGACAGGTGGGTATAGCAAGAAACAATGGGGCAGGCAGCAAGACAGATTTGCAGGGGAAGATGAGACATTCAGATAGCAGTGATAGAGGAAGAAAAAGGGAAAGAGGGGAGTAGGGAGTCAGGAGCATGGATGGATAGGTACAGTGGGAGATGGTGGATGCTGAAGAAGCTTCTTTTTTGGTCTCTCTGCCAGCTTCCTCCTTTGTAGATCCCGTTGCTTGGCTGCCATCCACCTAAGAGAATGCACTGGCATCTTACAACTCTTACAACATTAGAATTCATAACTAACTAGTGTCTCACACATACCCAGTATGTATCCGTACAGCACTTTTAGTGACATGCACAGATCATGCCGTGCAGGCAGGTGACCCAGTCTGCTGAGGACAGCTAAGAGGGATCCTTCTTCCCCCACAGACAACAGCTTTCTTGTCTGCAGGTGGAGGCAGCTTCCAGCCACACCCACTTCATTTCAGTCTTCATCTGCCTTATTTTTTGCTGATCTTATCTTCAGCCACAGAAGTTCCTGTCAAAAGTGAGCAATGAGTCCACCTTCCCGTTTCACCCATGCCACTACAACAGTGAGGCAAAATCCTGCAAATCTAAGCCAGATGGAGTCAGTGACATCCACAGCAGAGGACAGTATAACTTAGCCCTCACTGCTAGCCCTGAGAGAGGAAGAGAACACACAACTGTTATCAACAGGTATTATCCAAATCTATTTTAGGCTAGCATCCTTCCTTCTGTATGAGTTTCTGTACCGCTCTTCCCTGAATTGACCCAAACTGCTTAAAAGTTGTTTCTGGAGCTAGAGGCAGCCATGCAGGGCAACCAGTGTTGGGGGAGTCTCCGTGGAAGCTCTGAGGAGCTGGGGAGGCATCCAACATCTGTAATTGTTGGGGGGGGGCCGGGGGGGCGGAGGTGGAAGACACTATTATCTTCTTCCCATCCTCCCGTCTGCCAGTTCTCCACTCATTCCCTGGGGCTGTCCCAGCTTCAACTGACAGGGAACCTGTCAGAGTTTTACCAGACAAGTGTGCCTGGCAGACCCAGCCCACAAGCCACTATGTACCCACCCTGCTCTGGGGCTCTTGGCTCTCTGTGTGCATGGCCACCCAGGGCTGCACAAGGCCATGGAAAAGACCCCAGCAGTGGCTGCTCCTGCCCCACAACCCCTGCCCACACTCAGCAGGCTGTGCCCCACAGTCCCCTGGTGCCAAGCCTCTCCATCACATCATCCTGGGGCAGTCAGGAGACAACCCTGAGCCTGCCACTGCCAAAGGGTCTCGCTAGCCGCACTGATGGTCCCAACACTTACCTGGTGCCACTAACACTGATGCTAAGATGAAATGCTTTCTTAGTGCCGCCATGCTGCAGAGAGTGAGTACAG
Organism: Oxyura jamaicensis; assembly: GCF_011077185.1. Lineage (NCBI taxonomy): Eukaryota > Metazoa > Chordata > Aves > Anseriformes > Anatidae > Oxyura > Oxyura jamaicensis. The sequence goes on along the minus strand of NC_048918.1, from coordinate 6,712,975 downwards.
CACTGCTCCTGTGCATGAGCAGAGCTGGGTGCTGCAGTTCTGCATTTTGGGCATGGGGAGGCAGTAGCGATCATGGCAGCACTACTTGAGTTATGTGTGGAGCAATCCTGTTATAATAAAATTCCAAGAGAGGTCCTCAGGATACAACAGGGGTGAAAAGATGCTGTAGAACCAGGGGAGGACTGAGAGACACAATAAAGGGTTTTGCAGGAGTCAAGAGAAAACTGTAATGATCCTGAATGGGTGAGTGGGACAACATGTCCACTCAAAAGCCCAGTAGCAGAACACTTGTCCATGCATGCATCTTTACCTATGTGTTTGTAAGCTTGGAATCCTCCTCTCTCCATCCCAGAAGCAACCCGCCTAGCTAGGAGTACACTTTTCAATAAGGTGCAAAGGGACTGCGGGAACCATGGCTATGAGTTAGAAGAATAAAGCAATTGTTTAATGAATGTACATAAACAACATGTGGGAGTGACTCTGCCATGGGGCTCGATGCCAGTCCTCTCCCCTGACCCTGTGGTATCCTTAGATACTCTTAGATACTCTACTAAGAGTCCTTAGTAGAGCATAGTTCATGTGTCTGAGGAAAGATTGGTGCTGATCTTGATGTGGTAAATCACTGACAGTAACCGTCAGCTTCCTCCCCACCAGCTTTTTTTCTTCTTCTTTTTCTTTTTTCTTTTTTTTTTTTTTTTCCCCAGAAAGCATTCAATTATGTTATTTGAAGTGAAAAAACTATGATCTCACCTGTCTATGCTTCTGCTCTACTGCTAGACTAGAGCCCAGCTAGGAACTTGCACAGCTGTCCGCTTGTCTGCCTGTCAGACTTCAGATGTCTGATTGTCATACCAACACAGTATTAAAACAAGATCTCAGATCAGTATACAGAGCTGAAAACTTGGTGGCAAAGGAATGATTACTATAGAGATCTTAGTCAGAAGACTATTGTACACACATTAGAAATGTCTTTCAATTGTTCTTTGTTTTAGGCCACCATTCATATTAGACCCTATGCAAGAATCAATCCCTAAGATTGCATTTAGCTGTACTGCCACCAAACCTACCTGCGAGCAGTAATTCAACTGCACTGTGAAGAATTCACTTAATGTTTGGGGTTCTCTCAGTTCTACCAACCAGTCTCTTCTTAAGGGAAGCGGTACCTGCTGACAAAGAATGAATTGATTTTGACAACCAGTAACACTGTTCCTTCGGTCACTAACACTGCCTCAGAAGACTTAACCCTCTGGCTAATCCCTACACATATATGATGTAGTCTTGTAGGCAGCAAGGAGGACCCCAGCACAGTTTGAAGCTGGTGGGAGGCGCATCAGCCTCCAGCAGGGCTGATGTGGCAGCCAAACAGGTTAGGAGTCACCTGGCTGAGCCTCCCCTTTTACCTTGATGTAATGTAACTGCATTAGCGGTAACTGACAAAAAAAAAAAAAAAAAAAAAAAAAAGCAAGGGCTATCCTCTGCTTGTCTTACCGTGATGGGAAAAGGAAATGCTGGTGGTCCCCAGGGAGTAATCTGTCCTCTGCTTGGCCTCTGAATGGCCTGTGCAGTGTCTGGTCACCCATCACGTTTTCCTGTGGTATGGGAGCAAAGGCACACAGTACCATGTAGTCACCAGGCCAACTCCAAACAGTGAAGGGAGATAAAGAGACACCTGGCATCATGGAGGCTTGGGGATAGGAACATGGCTGGTTTGTAGTTGCTATGACTACTGGAGCACTGTTTGGCAGTGGGCTTAAAGATTTTATGCAAGGATTTGGGTGGTGTAGGTGGGGGTTGTAGCAGGTCTTTCAGGTGGTGTCAGAGGCATTTGTGGTGGCAGGCCTCAGGTTAGTTCTGATACTGTAAGAGTGGAGTGGTTCAGGTTTGGAGGTGGTTTTGCAGTCCAGGGGCATTGGAGATTGTTGGTGATCTTGGGGCAGGTTCTAGTGACATGGGGCTTTGGGGGTTGGTTTGAGGGGCATCTGCAGAGCCCTCGCGCTGAGAAAGTCCACAAGCAGGAGGTCAGGGTGAGGGTTATCTACCAGAGGGGTTCTAAGTATATGTGGGTGACAGTGCCTTCAAGTACTACATGTTCTGTTGACACCGCAGAAGAAGTTGCGGGGGACCCCAGAAGAACACATAAAACATCCTCACTCAGAAGGCACCCACAAGGATCATTGAGTCCAACTCTTGGCTCCACATAGGACCACTCAAAAATCATATCATACTTCTGAGAGCATTGTCCAAACACTTCTTGAAGTCTGGAAGGCTTGATGCTATGACCACTTCTCTGTAGAGCCTGTACCTGACCACCCTCTCAGTGAAGGTCTTTTCCTAATATCCAGCCTGAACCTTCCCTGAATCAGGGATGAAAACCTCATCAGTATTGAAAAGTCCAACATCCCTTATTGCTTCAGACCCATCTCTCATTCACCTCTACATGTATTTCTCCCAGACCAGCCCTACTCACCCCTCTCTTGCCAACACACAACTCTCCCCACACTGATGTGCTTGAGTTCAGTACAAGGACACCATATCAAAAGCCCACTTGCAGGCCTGAGGAGAACCCTTGGGTTCAAACACGGTATTTTACTAATCCTTTTGCATTGTACCCCTTCAGACCTTCATATAAACAATGCTTAGCCACTATATCCTCAGCCTTTAAAGATGTCAGTACTGATGGCAGTTAACTTTCCTCTCTCAAACCCTCCTTGCTCTTTCCTTTCTTATTTACACCATGCTTCGCAGAGTGCCAGGAACTGCCTTGTCTGGAGGGCATTGGGGTTGCCTGGTGGGGAGGAGCTTCCTACAGCTTGCTATGGCACGATATTGGGCTTGGTGCAGACTGCTCAGTAGTCCATCTGCCCAGCTGCCCTCAGCCATGCAGAGCTACAGAAATAAAAAATGTCCTTTGTGAGAATTTTGAAGATGAGGGGACAGACTGTGATGGTTTACCTGGGATTCTAAAGGAAGATGTGTTGAACGTTTGAAGCTATCGTGTGGTTTAAGAATATCTTAGAAAAGTCAGGATGGGTGGTAAAACAATGGCTCTGTCTCAAGACAGTAATAGATGGCTGACAGTCTGGAACTGTTTGGAAGATGATGGGAAGGGTAAGGAAGTGAATTAATGTAATGGAAGAGGCAGTTCAAAGGGAGATCTTAAGTCTGTAAGAGCAGTGATGGAGCAGTAACTGAGGGATGCTGCTGAAGTCAGGAAGGGGCTATGCTTCCAGGCTAGTTGTTCTGGTGCTTTGAAATACCTCAGCAGATATATCAGGGTATAATGAAATATATCAGCAGATATCAGGGTATAATGTTTTACCTGTCTCCCACTCGAACTTTTCTCCTTTGTGATCTAGACTCTAATTTCCTAAGTACTAGCCTAAAAATACCTGACTGTAACTTGATTCTAAAACAGATGCTTCACACTAGATCCCTGTACTGTTGACTAAAGCAGTATCTCCTATGCAGAGAAATTGTTGACCTTCTTTTCTTTTTTCTTTTTT
>NC_048918.1:6700907-6709372 GCF_011077185.1 Oxyura jamaicensis | reverse complement strand
TTTTCTTTTCTTTTCTTTTCTTTTCTTTTCTTTTCTTTTCTTTTCTTTTCTTTCTTTAATGGGTATTGGCACTGACGCTGTGCAGGCCAAGTGCTAGATGGATGTCTCAACTAATTCAGTTAAGAGTATATAAGTATGCTAAGTGGAAGCTGTGTGTCAAAAGTGACTTTAGCCTTGACCCTGAACAGACAATGAGGCGATGGTAAATTCTAACATTCTTTTCAGCATTGAGATTCTTGTTGTTTCTCTTTAACATTAGAAATTATGTTGTCATTTTGCAGGTACTACCTAATCCCATTTCAGGCTCACATCTGCACTTTTGCTATCTCACGTGGCTGTACAGTATATATTTCCTCACAGCTAGCTTTCATAGCTTAGCAATTTCCTCAGAAGTTTCAGTGCATATAAGGAAGCTACCTAAAACACTTCTTGAATCAGACCACAGAGAGATGAACCCTAGATGGAATATTACAAATCCTACTTAAGGTTTGGAGTTCAAGTGCCAAATCTTTCAGGAACTTATAATTTACTTCAGCAAACCACAAAATGCTAAACCATTGAATGTAAATCCTAAATCCTAAATCCAATACTATGACTGATAAACCATATTAGCCCTCAATCATAGTGATATCCTAGTGTTATCCTGTAAGTTATAAACTTCTGGAAATAGACAGCAAGCACTGAAGGTTAAACCGCATCAACTGTAAGCAATAACTAGTAAAGCCAGTTAAAAACCTCTAAAAAACTCTAAATGTTGTTACAGCTGTTTTAGAATTTATTTTTTTTTATTATTTTTTTCCAGGGTGACAGTGCAAAATGGTAGCTTCTGGATGGGAAATAATATTTCAGAGAAATCTTATGCACTATTAACATGTTTAAAATTTTGAAGACATTTTCCTGTACTGAACTAAGGCATTGAAAATACCTTTATGTGACCAGCCTCAGGAAAAAGAAGTCAAAATAATGCTGAATTACATGTGAAATAACACTAATTCAAATCAAAGATTTCTTTTAGCATTCAGAGTTATCAGACTAATTATTCAAAGGCAAGATGGTTGCTTGACTTAGAGAATGATAGCTGTTTGTGGTCTAAATGGGTTCCAAGGCTGAATTGGGAGCATATGTTACCATACCTAAGAGAGAAAAGATATGAAAGTGTTAAAACTTTCCTAACTACATGAACTACCTTAGCAATAGCTAGTTCAAACAACTATACCTGCAAAACAAAGAAAGCTAATGAGAACAACTGTACTGGCTATACAGGGAACAACATGCAAAGTAATTGAAAAAAAAAAGTTTTTATGATCTTATAGAAGTTGGCATTTTCAACATGAAGTTGCAGTAGAAGATACCCATAAATTTATGTGCATCTTTGCAATCAGCAATATTTCCTGAATCTAACCCCCCCCCACACTAAAAAAAAAAAAAAAAAAAAAAAAAAAAAAAAAAAACCTTTGTAGTATCTTCTTAGGGAAGTCTGACAGCACTCCCGTATTATCAGAGACACAAAAAAGGCATTGTGATAAACATAAAAATAAAAGCCAAGCTATGACGGAATAATACATCTGATAAAAGACAAAGAATTCTGATAGACCCAGTAATTTTATGATGTTTCTTTTCCTTAAAACAATTACTTTATTCTTCATGAAGCAGCAGCATCCACCCTCAACAGCTAAACGCGACAAGCATTTTTGCCTCCTGGGGTTTACCAGGGGTTATTTTGACTACTGATAAAGACAGCAGTGTTATGAAATCGTCACATTAAATGAATTGAACAGAGAGCATTAATTTGGGCAAATTACTTCTAATGGTTAGAAAACTATGGCTGTAGCAAAGTCAGACAATAGTTTCCATTAGAGAACAGAAAAATTATGCCCTATATAACCTCCTTTCCCTTAGACTGTACAGCTCAAGGAAGGTTTTCATTCTTCTGTGATACAATTTAGAAAATATTTCCTGGATCTCTGACAAAATACATGCCTAGCCTTTCCTGCTCAATTACCCAAAAGCATCTGCAATGATGGGTGTAAACCAACTTTTCTTTTCGAGAGTCCTGAACTCTAGTTGAGATGGAAGTTATCAGGGAAAACATACACACACACACAAACAAAATAATAATAATAATAAATTAGCATTTCTTTAATTTGATTTCAACAACTGCCATTGGAAGTTGAGCCTAAATGGTTACATTCCCTGTGAATGTTTACAGCCTTTTTTTGCCAAACAGCTAGTGCCATCTGCAGAGGTAGTGTTTGGAAGAGCTTATTCATTCCGCATTAAGTCTAGAAAGAACATAGAAATAGGAGAAGTATCCACAGGCAAAAAGCTCCTGTCTTCCCTGTTCCTCTTCTGAGATGTTTCTCCCATTTTTCAGCCATCTGATCAACTGCATTGAATATATGCTTCTAGTCATCTGCTTCTAAGATTTTCAGAATACTGATTTTCTACCTATTTCCATGTTCTCATTGTTTACTGTTCTTGATGTTCAAACACTTTACTGAAGGCATATCTGCTTCCTCCAATGTTTTCGGTCGCACTGATCCTCTCTCCACCTCTGCATGCACATGGAAAATGGATCATTATATTCTGCAATTAATAGTTTCTACATGTTATAATAGATGCATCAGATGGACATAGAACCCTTGCCTAGATAGCCCTTATTTTTTTCCTAAACTGACAATGTTTTACCATGTTTGGAAGTTCATTTCAGGCAATATTTTCATGACCAACTGTCTACCATCAAAAAGCATAGTTGTTTTTGAGACTGAAACAAGTGTGTCAGAGTTTAAAATGAAAGCCTCTTATCATTGTCTGTCTTTATTACCTGTGTGACCTATATTTGCAGATAATTAAACCTCATGAATATAGAATATTGAACATGAATATAGACTCTGGTAATAGTCACCCATGTTATTTATCTTATTATTAGAAACTGCTTTTGAGAAACATTTCCAGGGAGTCCCTATATGATAACTGTGTGTGTTTCTCTGCCAAGTTTCTATGAATTACCAGGGGCAGGGAGTTTGGCAGTTAGCTATACTGCCAAATTAGGTCCCCTTGATCTCTAAACATGTAATCCCAAATTGAATATTGGTGTGACAGATTGTAATACCAAGTATAACAGTGTTAAACTGGTCCTCTCCTCTTCTTGGACTGTTCATAAACTACAACAATATTATTGAGCACTATCGCTGATGCAGTGTGGCCTTAGACAGACACCAAACTTGCCTCCATGTTTCTCCTGTGGGGTGAAAAGAAAAAGTATGCCATACAAAAGACCTAAGCTTCCAAGAGACAAGTCCTCAACTCTTGCACATAGTATTAGAATAACCTTTTTTAAAAGCATTATTGGTGCAACACACACAACAGGCTCTGCAGAGGAAAAAGCTAGTCAATTTATCCGAATTCTTTCAATAGACTCTCAGCTCTATCTGCCAGTAAGCAACATTCTCAGTCTTATTGCAGTCTGAGAAGAAAAATCTTCTTTGTTAGTATTTTTCATGCTGATCAACAGAAAGTTTGTGATGAATGTTGAAGACAAAAACAAAGCCTTCATTGAGGCTAATAGGGAGAGTGCTTCTTTCATGAGAAAAGGAGAAGAGGAATCAGGAAGATAATATGACATTTTGCAGGCATATAACTCTTGTTGAATAGCAGTGCAAGAGCACTTTTCTGAAATATTATCTCTAGTAACTTTTCTGCACACAGTCTATTCACAGATGTATTTCCTTTGCCAATCTAAAGTACCTATTCTATCAGTAGTTTAAAAATAAATACACAGTTGTGATGCACCCAGATACCACTGACTGCACTCAAGTGTCCATGATACAAAAGCACTCGAGCAAAGCTCATGTCATTTGAGAGATTGGTACTCAACTAGATAGTAGTTCTCCTAGCCGATTGGTACTCAGCTAGCAGTTCATCTCAGAGAGGGAGGGGGGCGGGTGAGTGAACGGCTGCTGTGGTGCTTAGCTGCCAGCCAGGTTAAACCACAACACTGCTAAAGCTGCTAAAGCTTCTATAGACCAAAGCCAGCTTTTTTTGATAGATGTCATTGTAGCCATCCCAGTTTTTCTAAATCCTAATTCTGTTCAGATTTTTTTTTATCCCTATTGCTAGAGATCTGTTGTTTTAGTATTTGATGTTCTAAACATCCCTAGATCTGTTAAACTGATTTTTTTTTCTCTCTTTCATAATCTGTTATTCAGTCAAATTGCATGTTACTTGAACTGTGTAATACTTATGTTCAGTTGTATGCACAGCAACTGACCTTTTCTTTTGAGATGCAGATGCAGATGCAGATGCTGCATTTCTGCTGTCATACACTGTTTCATCACTTATCAACTGTATACAATAACCTTGTTTGAGTTTTAGGAACACATTCTTTGTTTACAAAGTGAAATATCATTGGAAAAGGAAGAGGCATCATGAGAAAACATTAAGACATTCAAGGCAAATTCATGAGTAAATATTTCTGTTTCTTACTACTGACAAAACCATAGAAGAAAAAAAATGTTTTTTTTTCTTAAGCACACTAATTTGAATTAAGTTTTTTTTTCACAGAGGCAGTTTCCTACTGACTCAGGCTACATTATGATTTACTTTTTCTTGTGAAGGAATGTGACATAGGTATGCCTCAAATATATGAGACTCGGACAGCAAAGACAGTTCCTTACAGGATTAGAGTAAAGAGGAAGGAAATAAATACAGTGCATTCAGTCACCTCATCATGCAATTCTCTATCCATGGCTTAAGTATGCAGCATTGACTAGTCAGAAGTCAGTTTTGTATTAAAAAGTAGATTCTTTCAGCTCATTTCAAGTGCTTCTTATAGGAGGTGTAAAAGAAATGTGAGAAAGAGGTGTCAGATTATAGAAGAATCACAGAATCACAGTATCATTTAGAAAAGACATCTGGCTTTTCATCCTGGTGGCTTTCTTGGCCACCTGAGCACCCTGCTGGCTCATATTCAGTGAGCTATCGACCAATATCCCCAGGTCCCTTTCCACCAGGCAGCTTTCCAGCCACTCTTCCCTCAGCCTGTAGCATTGCATGGGGCTGTTGTGCTCCAAGCACAGGGCCTGGTACTTGGCCTTGTTGAACTTTATACAGTTGGCCTCAGCCCATCTATCCAACCTATCCAGATCTCTCTGCAGAGCCCTCCTACCTTTGAACAGATCAACACTTGCGTCTTACTACACTGGATATCCTCATCCAGATTACTGATATAAAGAGAACTGTCCCCAGTACTGAGCCCTGGGGGACACCACTAGTGACCAACCTCCAACTGGATTAAACTCCATTCACCACAACTCACCACCCAGCCAGTTTTCTATGCAGTGAAGCATACACTCATCCAAGCTATGAGCAGTCCATTTCTCCAGAAGAATGCTGTGGGAAACAGAGTCAAAAGTTTTACTAAAGTCTAGGTAGGCAACATCCACAGCCCTTCCCTCATCCACTAAGTGCATCACCTTGTCATAGAAAGTGATCAAGTTTGTCAAGCAGGACCTGCCTTTCATAAACCCATGCTGACTGGTCCTGATCACTTGGTTGTCCTGTATGTGCCACATGATGGCACTCAAGATGATCTGCTAGATAACCTTCCCTGGCACTGAAGATGAGAGGAGACAAGATTGGATGATCAAAGGAGAAGAGTAAGTTGTTTCTTATTTGTTTTGTTTAGAGAGCATCAGTGCAAACTATTCAATTAAAACAACTTTGGCTAATTAGATATTTCCAAAAATCCTCTGTGGCTAGAAGTGTCTTTTCCTTCATTCTCTTGTCAAAAAGAACATCTAAGCATTCTGATACTTTTAAATAATTCTTCTATTTTCATCATCAAACACTGTACTGGGTTGTTGGATTTTAGTGTTCATTTGTTTGTCTGTTTTGTTGTTGCTTTGATTTTTAATGCAGAAATGACACAGGCATAAACTAATCCTGCACTGAGATATAACACAAGATATGAAGTAATTTTATGATTTTATGAAGTCTCTTGTCTCTGTTTTCCTGTGCTTGTTGCCTTTTGTGTCCCTTGACCTGAATACAATAAAAATGGTGATAAATATGCTTATCAAATTATATTTCCATTTTACTGTTCAAGTCTAGTCTAAAAATGGAACTTAATTCCAATCCTCTAATATTTATTCCTTTCCAGTTCTTTTCCAATAAAGGCAGCAGTCTTAGATTATCATACCATTGCTTGATTTAACATGAACTCTAGATGCAATAGTCTTGCATTAGAGACAAAACGAATCAGCATAGTAGAATTCATAGCTTTTGTACATTCCATATGCTTAGATGACTTTTTTTTTCTTTTATAATCAAAGTCAGATGAAAGATACAGTATAATGCATACCAATTATGTGGTGCATTTCACTCTACCCCTTAAGAAGCACTCCCTGCTTCTTTTTCTCTCCCACTTCACCTCCATGTTACAAATTGCAGACTGATGATTCCTAGACACTAAAGAAATTTACTTATTAATTTATTTTTAAAATTCCACTTGCTTGTTGTTAAAATGACCCGTTCCCTTCGCTCAAGCAGGCACTGGGAGGGAAAAGCTTTTCCTATTTGTGACATTCATTAAATAAAATATTAAATAATCTAATGCTGAAAAGTTTGTAAAGTGATATTTTCTCTCTCAGTGTTTCAATGACAGTCAAAGTACTGCTTTGTACTAATTGGTAAGTTTCTTAATTTACTAAATGCCTTAAAGAGTAGCATGAAAATACAATAGAAAATTCAAGATCTATATTCATGGCAATGATTGCTTTAAAGTATTGTCCTTTGAGGAAATAATAAGCAGGGTAAGAACCTGCCTACTTTGTACTAGCTCCTTTTTGAAAAGCATCCCACGGGTCCAGTTTCAAAGTCTTGATGAAAGAGCCCAAAGCACAAGGGACATACTTTGTTGCATCCTAAGCATGTGGAAGTAAGGAGTTGCTCTTCTCATCTAATTCCTTGCACAAAGAAAAACAGCATCACTGTTCATGAGTACAGACTGGGAGAAGAACTTATTGAAAGCAACCCTGCAGAGAAAGACCTGGGAGTTCTGGTGGATGAAAAGCTCAACATGAGCCATCAGTGTGTGCTTACAGCCCAACTGCATCCTGGGCTGCATCAACAGAGGAGCAACCAGCAGGTCGAGGGAGGTGTTTGTTCCCTTATACTCTGCCCTTGTGAGGGGGCTTGGGGCCCCCACAGCACGAGAAGGATGTGGATCTGTTAGAACGGGTCCAGAAGAGGGCCATAAAGTTGATCAGAGGGCTGGAGCACCTCTCCTATGAACAAAGGCTGAGAGAGCTGGGGCTGTTCAGCCTAAAGAAGAGAAGGCTCTTGGGAGACCTTATTGGGTCTTTTTCTATACTTAAAGGGGGCATATAAAAAAGATGGAGAGCAACTTTTTTCTCAGTCAGGAGGACTGAGACAGGACAAGGGGGAATGTTTTTAACTGAAAGAGGGTAGATTTAAATTAGAGGTTAGGAAGAAATTCCTCACTCAGAGGGTAGTGAGGCACTGGAGCAGGTTGACCAGAGAGGTTGTGGATGCCTAATCCCTGGAGGTGTTCAAGACCAAGTTGGATGAGGTCCTGAGCAACCTGATCTAGAGGGTGGTATCCTTGCCCATGGTAGGGGGGGTGAAACAAGATGATCTTTAAGGTCCCTCCTAAACCAAGCCATCCTATGACTGATACATATAATCAAAGCTGAGATTTTTTGTTTGTATAAAGTCTATTTGTAACAGAAGCACAGCTGCTTTTTGCTCTGTCTAGGCTCCTGTCAGTATGATTGTTCTTTTTTTGATGGAATATGCTTGTACCTTGAGGCACTATCAAACAGGAAAATTATAGGAAATTGTACAAATCACAGGTTCTGGAATTATCTATATCTTCATGTTCACTGCAAACCACACAAAAAATGAAGTCTGGTGAGACATCACATTATATAACCAAATTGAAAATTAAAGACCTTGAATTAAAAAATGAAGTCATACTGTATCTATTCTGTAAGTTGTTATTTCAGAATCCAGTGAGGGAGCACGATTTGTCAAAGCATGTGGTAGAGTGTTTGGGGGGCTCCTAGCAGTTAGAAACTGTTTGACCAACTATTTGAAATTTGGCAGTTATATAGATAGCTGTTGGGCAGTTGACAATGACAAAGGAAGACCTCATTCACCTCATACTGATCCAAGTTATTTGGGAAAAAAAAAAAAAAAAAACACTGGACTGAATTCTTCTCTAGCATGAATGGATATAACTTGGCAGAGAATAATGCAGTAACAAAACAAAAAAGTAAAAGTAACTAAGAAGGAATGACTTTTTATTTCTTCTCCCGAGTGTGAAACACAAAGACAATACAGTAATTTTCTTATCTTGTTGATAATTGGGATGAACATTTGGTAGATGTGTATCCAAAAGGGAAGGGAAGGGAAGGGAAGGGAAGGGAAGGGAAGGGAAGGGA
>NC_048918.1:6674949-6700897 GCF_011077185.1 Oxyura jamaicensis | reverse complement strand
AAGGGAAGGGAAGGGAAGGGAAGGGAAGGGAAGGGAAGGGAAGGGAAAGGAAGGGAAGGACACTCGTCTCTTGCTGTAGATTAATACATTCTAGTAAACTGGCACTGATGAAAAAAAGGACCACAGCTACTCAATACATTTAGTTCATGAGAGTTGGCTTTGAATGTTTTATGAAGCACTGAGACTATGGACCACTTCATACATTTTTTAGTCCAAATGCTGTTATGGTTACAAAACATAGCTGAAAAGCAATGGGACTTTGTGAGTTTGGTGTTTGCTACTAAGGAGTGTACACTGGTAAACGATATATCCTTTGTTAAGTTCACCTATAAGAATGTATTTATTCAGAATTTCCTATAGCATATGACGTCAAGCAATATCATTGGCAGAACAAAGCTAGAGCACCCAAATGAAAATACTACTCTACTCATTGCAAGTTTTGTGGAAAGTCAATTGCAGATTTACATTTAACTTGTACGTGGCTCAGAATACAAAGGTTATTGTGCTAGTTATCAATTAAAATTATTGATTACAATCAAACTGTGAGGTTTTCCAGAAGGTCAGTCTGACTGATCAGTACAAGATCAGTTCAGCAGACAGCAAATACAAATATTTTATTTATTTATTTATTTATTTTTCCTGATCCAGCAAGTGTTCAGTTTGTCAAAAGCATGTGTTTTGAAAGTAACAGCCACAAGCAGCTAGTCAGCTCAGGTAGGACAGTATTTAAGAGCACGGTAAAAGAACACTTGTTTTGTCCTAAGTTACAATGAACTTACAGTCTGATAACTCACAGAAGCAACACTGAATACCACAACAGCATTAGCTGACAAAACTCATCTCATATGAACAATGGGGACCTGCTTAATAAAATGACCTTTCATAGGTCATTTTATTTTTGGCAAACCATATCTATAGTCTGACATTACTAAATCAACTCTTATAACAAACAAACAAACAAAAAATAGGGTTTCAGTCTCAGTTCTGCATGCTTTCATTTTTAAAGGTTAGTAAATACTTACTTAATAAAAGCTCATTTAACTAAGACGCTGGCTAGATTCTTCTAGGTTCCATACTTGCATTGTGATAAGAGAAGTTCCCAGATTTTGTTTCCAGCCCTCCCACTGGAGCTAACCTGTAGAACAAAATTTACAACACAGAAATCAATACAATTTCATGTTCCTGATTCTGAATTCCATTTGATGGTCAATGGCATACTGTCGGGATTGACCAGTAAGTGACAAAATGAACTTGAGACAATCTGGAACAAGAGCACCTGCAGGTTTGCTGTTAGAATTGAGCAACTGACTAGAAATTTAAAGAAGAGAAGCAATCTGCCCACAGATACACATGTATCATATGACCCCTTAAACCAGGCAGACTTAATAGACATTGTAGATGTTCTTTTTTTTTTTTTTCATCAAACAGCCCTCTCACTTGAGCATGGTGCCACAGAAACTTGCTCTTGGCATCCTTTAGCACGAATATGTTTGCTATTTTAACAGCTAGTGCTCAACCATTTTTTCCCAAGCCCAGAAGTCTTCTTACTACATTTCTTGGTCTTAATTCACCTGCCACCTCCTCTAAATTTTGATAGAGCTCTTAGAACTGTTTTCTGCAATTTAACCTTCCAGACACATTCCATCTGAAAGGCAAACTATCTCCCATTAGGCTAGTTTTCTAAGCTAAAACTTGTAGGGCTCTGGGATAACAGCAGCACTACTTCACAAATGCACTTCAACTAAACCCAAGCCAAAATTTCACTTCCAGAATTCTTTCTTTCCAGAGTAGCATGGGAATGAGGGAGGACTTTTTCTTTTTGAGGTGTTGTATGGCTTTATCTATGACAGTGTGGTAAAATTCTGTGCACCTTATATGGTTTGTTCTGAAATTGATGGCTCTTCTAATGACTTTGCAGATTTTTTGCATACTACAATCACGTAAAAACATTTTCACATAATTGTCTTCACTAACCAAAATCATCAGCGCACACGGGAAATAATATTTGGCTCAACTTTGCTGTGAAAATGTTCACATGGAATTACTACCAAATGACTGTATATTACATGTTAATTTCCAGTACATATCCTGGTCTGTTTTAGAAGATGGAATGCTGTGTTTTATTGTCTTGTGCATTAATAAAACGGGTTCCCACCACAAGACTAATGGTTTGATGCTGGTTTTACATCTTTTCTATACAAACACAAATGTGATCAAACCAAGCCTGGTAAGGGAACCAGGCTCTGATAGGCTAGAGAGATATTTTTCATTCCCCTTCCTTTTTTTTAGATTTCCAAATGGTTAAAAGAAATATGAAAAGCTCTCTGCTTGTTTGGCAACTAACAGAAAAATACTTGTTTGCATTTAGCAACACTCAACACTGTGAATCAGATTCTTTAGTACAAAATCAGTGTACAGACTCTATCCTGTTACTTCATGCTCTCTGCAACAGTTTTACTTCAGCTTCTTGCCTTTTAGAAATCAGGGCTGAGAATTTTTTCAGGAGACTCCAATCAAGGAAAAAATATCTCCAGAGTTTCCCTTAAGCACACTGCTCTTTTAGAGTAGCTTGCTTATTTTTCAAATGATCAATTTAAAGAAAAGGCAGACAGCAATAAAAATAGGTCCACAGTTAACATGAGAAAATGGAAATGCTATGCTGATGTAAAATGACAGTAGTGTGCTTTTGATTGCTTAATGAAAGAAAACAAATCTGTACTATCTGCACACAAAAAATTGAAAATTATTTCAAGTATCTAATATCATATTAGGCAGGAAGGAATTTTAAATGATTAGCTTAATTTGTACTCTTTTTAAAAGAATAAAGTAAATGACTAATGTAGAAATGGGTAAAGCATAAGGTTAGAAGCATGGTTGCCATCTAAACTGCCATCTGAATTCACACAGTCTTTCATCTAGTCTGGCTTAGAATTAGAGTAAAGAAGCCAAGATCTGACATTACTTCAGTTCAGTAAAAAGGCATTTATTTTGGATCTTGATCTCAAATTTATTCTGTAACTCTCTGAAAACTTCTTTCCTTATTAGAAAACAAAGAAGGAAAGAAGGAAATAGCTATTTAAACAGCTTCAGGGCAGCTGCCTAGAATTTTTCATGGTAATTAGTACTGTTCATAGACTTAAAAAATATAAACAAGTTTCATTAAATACAGATGAATGACATTTTCTACATTCATAAAACTATACATCAGCATTTGTACGAAGTCATGAAGGCATCTAGTCCTCCTCTTAATTAACCATGGTAGTTTAAATTCTAAAAAGCAGTGGTAGGGGGGAATCTATTGTTAATTAATCTGTTATAATTTTTTCTATTACACTAATATGATGTATATAGGCTTTGAAATATGTAATCCCAATGCCAGTTTCTGTAGTTATGAAAAAAGGCCTATGCTAACAACAAAGTCCATTTTATGTCTTATATTCTAGTTGACTTTCTATCTTCTCAGTTTAAGGGATGTAGCCTGAGGCCACAGTCATGTTAATGAACCACATGTAATACTGGCAATAAGCCAAGTATCAGATTCTTGCAGGAACTACCTCCAAAATAATAATGAAAAAGACCCTGTATACATACATGCTACACACTGGAATGATAAGTCTACCTTGTGAGTCTCATGCTGTACCTTTTGTAAGGTCTTTAGCAGATAACTAAAACCTTATACAAAAGTTTATATAGGGGGCAACCCCGGTTATATGTGTAGACTAGGGGATGAGACGCTGGAGAGTAGACCCACAGAAAGGGATTTAGGGGTTTTGATCAACAGCAAGATGAACATGAGCCAGCTGTGTGCCTCGGTGGCCAGGAGGGCTAACCGTATCCTGGGGTGCATCAAGAATGGCATTGCTAGTCAGTCAAGGGAAGTGATTGTCCCACTCTTCACTGTGCTGGTGTGGTCTCACCTTGAGTACTGTGTGCATGTTGGGTGCCACAGTACAAGACACTTTTACAGAGTGTCCAAAGGAGGGAAGCAAAGATGGCAAAGGGTCTAGAGGGTAAGACGTATGAGGAGCAGCTGAAGTCACGTCTACAGCTTCCTCACAAGGGGGAGTGGAAAGGCAGGTGCTGAGCTCTTCTTTCAGGTGACCAGCGATATGACCCAAGGGAATTGCTTGAAGCTGTGACAGAGGAGGTTCAAACTGGATATCAGGTAAAGGTTCTTCACTGGGAGGGTGGCTGAGCACTGGAACAGGCTCCCCAGGGCAGTGGTCATGGCACCAAGCCTGACAGAGTTCAAGAAGCTTTTGGACAAGCTCTCAGACACATGGTCTGACTTTTTTGGTGGTCCTCTGGGGACCCAGGAGTTGGACCCGATCATCCTTTTGGGTCTCTTCCAACTTGGATTCTATGATATGGTTTATTAAAACATACATAAAAGCAATTGTCTATTTACCTACAAGAAGTATTTCTGATTGTACTTCAGTCAAGAGAATGATTCTGTATTGGCCATGTGAATCTCAGTCTGAGCCTTAGCTGATTGCAAGAAGCTGTGCATGTATCATAACAAGACCTGCTGCTAAATGGCTACTTCTCAGTGGAGAATGAAGTGCTGTGCTCACAGACATTTGTACTTCTGCAAACTTAGTAATCTTTGAACTTATATTTAATTTTTTGTATCTAGAAAAGCATTTGGGTGGGCAGGACCTATCAGACTACAAGCTTCCCATCTTCCTAGGACAGAAAGATGCTTAGCAGGTATCCTGAGAGGAAACTGAAAATGAGTTAGCCCTGCACTGTAGTAACAGCACATCACTGCTTTTGAATTGCAGAACCAAGTTCAAAGAAACAAACTGCTCTCCCCAACCACTGGAAGGCAGATGTACAAACTTAGGAGATACTTTTACACTATTCATAAAATAATAATAATAATAACAGTCATAATAAAGGAATGAAAGTACTGAGAACTCCAACACAAAATGCATTTTGAGTGAAAATGCATATGCCTTGACTACGTCACACAACATACTAATGCGGAGATCTCCAACATCGCACAAACTAGGTGTTTTCATATCGGTGTGGCACTAAGTGTGAATAAATTCATTACAGTTGAGTTACTCTTAAGTTCTGATTTGGATATTTTGTGGGTATATCTTCTCACAGGCATCACCAGCTCAAGCATCTCAACCACAAGCCTGTACTTGTACCAGCAATTCCTGTAGTTTGGCTAACCTGGAGCAAAAGAAATGGAAATCCACAGGATTTGTTTACAAAAAAAAAAAAAAAAAAAAAAAAAAAAAGTAGAAACAGTTAAATAAATAAAAAGGTATTGAAGAGAAAGAAAATCAGTGAATCAGTGAGACATAACTGAATATGGACAGACTTTCAAAGGAAGCGATGGAAGCATGTAGCTGACAAAACACTCCAATACTACATGGAGAATATTTCAATATTGGCATTTGATTTGAAAACATGACCAGGCAGGTCTGATTTCTCACTCTTCTAATTTCCATCAAGTTTCTGACCTCTCCCTAATGTGTATTAAGACAACATTTCAAAGATCAGTGTTCTGCATGATTTCCAGAAGCAATTTGTGCCAATGGAAAGTGAGATATACAGCATCTGAATGAGTACAAGGAAGCTTGATAAAAATTCCAGCCTCATGGTTTGTTCTGAATTCTTATTGTACTCCTTTCAGATCTGGAAAGTTACAGATTGACATATCTCTGGATTTTTTATGTTGTGATACTTTTCTCCTAGGATCTGTGCCCTACTGGTTCTGGGAAACTTGTGACCTCTGCATTTTTAATTAGAACTTGTAACTTTTTCCATAGCAACATATTTTGATGTCACAAATACAGAATCTGTCAAATCAAATGATTTCCAAGTGCAAAGCTAAGTAATTCTGGTCAAATGAAGTCCAAGTATATTAAAGCACTGACATGCAAACAAAACTGAAAATAGACAGCAAAGCAAGGATGGAAGCCTTAGCCTTGGTTAATTCATAACTTTGACCTTAGTAATTAATAAATCAATACAAATATGAAAGAATTACATTGCATCCTGAAGTTGTTTAGATGAAGAATTCTTAATACTAATTTCCTTGAAGATGAGTACAGACAAAATCCATCTGTCTGATTGGTGTGCCAGTACTCACATGGTACAAAGGAACAAATATTTCCAGGAAATATAGCTATGGAAAAACTTTATTCATATGTTGAATTGTATAAGCAGGCAGGGAAAGAAAAAGAAATCCTCTGAAACAAAATCTGAACTCAGATTTTAACAGACCCACAATATTATGAGGAATAATGTGATTCCGTATGATGGGTTAAGAAAAACAATATAAAATAAATATGCATTTTTTCAAAACCATTTCCTTATGATACATGCCTTGCATGTGCCAAAAATATTTCTTTCAAATCTCAGGAAGAAAAACTAGATTTTTTTGTCATTCAGATACACTATCTGTATGTTATGATAACACATTCATTGATTCTTGATTATAGATGCTTAATGGTATCACTGTTCTTGAGAGCAGTATGGTCTTTTTTTACATATTTCAATGTCAGTAGAGGCTTGCTCAGAACATTGCCACTTGTCACTTTTTCCTTTCACTTACCAAGAAGGAAACTACCAACATTCCTCTCTAACATGAAAAAATTATAGACAACAATAATATCATTTTCTGATGAGCCAGACTTGTGCTCACTCCCACCATAGTCAGTTACTTGTCTTTCTTTTTCCTACATTAAGCTAAGACTAAGCATGGACAAGGAAAGCATCTTTTACTGCCATTACCATTACTGCACATGATAATAACCATTATGTAATGGCACCCATAATAATTGTTTGTCAGGCCAGCAGCCAAGAGATATGAATATGATCATCATTTAAAAAATAATAGTAATAATATATATTGTATAGAATGAACCCCTTCAGGAAGAGAAGACAAGCACCAATGTCGGAAGAAGTTTTTTTTATTATTATTATTTTTTATTTTTCTGGGTAGCATTGAACACATGACTACTAACCCTTTGTCTTTACCATCTGTTTCTGCTTTTCACAAAAACCACTGGAAAATTAAGCTAAATGTGCTGTGCTTTAACCTTGCATTGCAAATAAGGCCTTTCTGGGGTTCCTGGATCCCTCATCATTGTAGATGCCCTCCCTGAGCGTGCATAGGGGAGAGCAGAACAAAAACATGAGAATTTTCTATTTCCTAGGAGAAATCTGGTGTTTTCCCTCATCTATCTCTGGTTTAATAGAAAACTGTATAAGTTCAACATTCCAGAAAATATATTTTTTTAGCCTGAAAGACTATCTGAACTGAGTATTCAAATAGATGACAATACTTACACGATTTAGATTTTCTGCTTTAAAATGAAATGCTTTGTTTATATAAATTCCTAAAATTGTCAGAATATGTAATTTTTCAAATTATGTGTTTAATGTCCCCAATTCAAAAAAAAAAAAATACATTGCTGTGAAAAGTTTGATTTCCAAGATAAAAAAAATAATTTATTTACAAAACAAGACAATAGTAAATCTTCTGCTACATATAACATTCGCTTAAGTAATCTGACAGCTAATTTGTTAGTATTATATACAAGAGATACAGAAAAAGCATCACTTTACTCAAGTGTGCCTTTGAAATAAACATAATAAATAATTTTAAAGACAAATAGTAAAAAATGAATGTTTTGGAGTTTAGAGAAACAAAATTTCAAGGATCTTGCCTTCCAAGTATACACTGCTCAAGCTAATACATGTAGCAAAGAAGGCATCTTGTGTCCAAGAAGCTTGGTGAGAGAAAACTGGCACTGCTTTTATAATAATAATAATAATAATAATAATTTCTATGTTTGCAGTTTTCCCAGCTCCTTCCATAGATCTTGGCTGCCTCAAGGGTCCTAAGGATTCCACAATATTAAACAGTCTTATAAATCTAGAGAGAGAAATGATCTGTCTCTTGTCTTTAGTAGAGAGCCTTGAAGAATGTCTGTGGGGCTTTACCAGACAGTTGCTGAAAAAAAAAGCCAAGATTCAGGGGTCCCTGACCTTTCCCAGCCCTCCTCCACCAGCATCAGCCTTCAGCCTGCTCTTTAAAAGTTTCTGCTCACCCAGGGAGCAAAATCAGAAATCTTCTCTAGGGACAATCTTTCTTCCACCAAGCCACTCATCAGTGGCTTCCACTAAAGTATGGAAACCAAAACCAAAGAGGACAAAGTTAAAAAATATATGTCACTCAGTAAGGATTTCCCACAGCAAAGCATAAATGCCCATACATGCCCACAGAGTCTAAAGCTACTTTATCAGCAGAGCCCTAGCCTGTAGTTTAGGCTTTCAGGGTTCAGTGTGCACTGTATTGGTGTAGAAAAAGTGCCAAACACTATGCTGGTGATCCATGCATCTATAAATCATATGTGTAAGCATGTCTGAACTGCATAACATTAGCACTTAAAAAGTGTTGAGACCCTCTGACCTCCATGACAAGTAAAAACATTCATACAAATGTACATTAATAGAATACCTTCTCCAAAATTTTTGGCCTTATATGATTGTTAAGTAAGGCTTTTTGAAGGAAAATTAAACCATTTCTTGAAAAAAATCCCTGTTAGTATAGTCTTGTTTTTATCATAAGTCACCACAGATCAAGCTAAATTTCATAAATGTGGAGAAATTTCAAATAAACTAAAAATCATATTTTAACAATAACCTGCTGCACTGCACTTATTTTTTTGTTCAATTTACTAATTGTCATCAAATAGCCTTTTAAAGTGAATCCTATGAAACAGTGCTCATCCAATTTGTATGGCACCTTGTAATTCCTGTCACAGGTTCCGATATTAGGCAAGATCAGAGGTTTAGAGAGATTTTGCACCACCTAGTGAGCAGCTGAGGCCTGTGTGAGCAAGAGAGGATGCAGACACTGGCATGGAGCTCCAGGTACATTATTTTGAATGGGTAAAGTGCCCTCTCAACATGGAATTCACAGGAAGTTTGGAAACTGCTGCCCCAGAAACACAAGCATGTTAATGTTCTTTCAGCAGCACAGTTCCAGCATCTACACCATCAGCATCTCCTCAGTTTGCTTTAGAACTGCTTCCTGCTGGTGCTTTAAACACAGAAGGGAAAAGCCTGGTCTCAAAATGTCATAGAATGATAGAATGACTCAGGTTGGAAAGGACCTTAAAGATCATCTAGTTCCAAACCCCCTGCCATAGTCAGAGAGACGCCACCCACTAGATCAGGTTGCTCAGGGCCTCATCTAACTTGGTCTTGAACACCTCCAGGGATGGGGCACCCACAAACTCTGGGCAACCTGTTCCAGTGCTTCACCACCCTCTGAGGAAAGAATTTCCTAATTCCTCCCTAATTTCCTCCTAAATTTAGATTTCCCATTCTCAATCTCTCTCTCTTTGTTTGTTTGTTTTGTTGTTGTTGTTGTTGTTGCTTGTTTCTAATTTAAAACCATTTCTCCTTTTTCTGTCATTATCTGACCGAGCAAAGAGTTGTTCTCCATCTTTTTTGTAAGTCCCTTTTAGGTATTGGAAAGATGCAATGTGGTCACCCCGGAGCCTTCTCTTCTTTAGGCCATCTTTCACAGCCTTTCTTCATAGGAGAGGTGCTCCAGCCTTTTGATCAACTTTGTGGCCCCCCTCTGGACCTGTTCTAACAAATCCACATCCTTCTTGTGCTGGAGGCCGCAGACCTGGATACAGCTCTCCAATTTGGGCCTCACAAGGATAGAGTAGAGGGGGACAATCACCTCCCTTGACCAGCTGGACACTCCTTTGTTGATGCAGCCCAGGATGCAGTTGGCCTTCTGGGCTGTAAGCGCACACTGATGGCTCATGTCAAGCTTTCTGTCCACCAGAACCCCCATGTTCTTCTCTGCAGGGCTGCTCTCAATTAGTTCTTCTCCTAGTCTGCACTCATGTCTGAGACTGCCCCGGCCCAAGTGCAGCACCTTTTACTTTGACTTGGTTAACCTCATTAGGTTTGCATGGGCCCACTTCTCCAGCTGGTCCAAGTCCCTTTGTATGGCATCCCTTCCTTTTATTGTGTCAACTGCACCACTCAGCTTGGTGTCATCTGCAAACTTGCTGAGGGTGCACTCGATCCCGCAGTCTATGCCATTGATAAAGATATTAAACAGTACCGATCCCAGGACAGACCCTTAAGGGACACCATTCATTTCCAGCCTCCACTTGGACATAGAGCCACCACTCTCTGGGTGCAAGCCTTTAAGCCAACCCCTTATCCACTGAATGGTCCACCCATCAAATCCATATCTCTCCAATTTGGAGACCAGGATATCATAAGGGACTGTGTCAAAGGCCTTATAGAAATCCAGATAGATGAAATCAGTCAGTCTTCCCTTGTCAACTGATGCAGTCGCTCCATCCTATGTCACATCCATGTCCTATGAAAGTAAACCACAAGCCATAATGCAAATCTGCTTTGGGCTGGGACTGCATACAGATCACTAGGTTTTCCCTTAAATAATCACCAGAAATACAACAGGATGTAAAAAAAATACTCTTACACTCTAAGAAATCCTTGCACTACAGTAAGCAACCACTATTTTTCTGTACCCTTTTAATCTTTTTTGTTCTTACACTGACAGTCATAGGTATCCCAGGTACCCAACTGTGCTCTGTTCACAGCTTTAAGTGCCGGTGCCCTGTTTGTCCAGAAATGAATGTTATAAAAACCTCCTGTAAATAAGCAACACAAAAGCAGGGTTTTCCTCCTCCACTCTACCCTTGGAGGTATAAGGCAAAAACTTGAATGGAAAGAAAGTGCCCATTGTCAAATGTTTCATTCAATGTAAAAGCTACAAAATCCATATTTGGACTTCCTTTAGCAATTTATACTGTGGCAAATAAATGTATCAAATATTTAATCTCCATCCAACACAACTGCCTTAAGAAGTGAATCACATCAAACATCTGTTTAGCTAAATATCTTGCTTCCTACAATAATTACTAAAGGATAACCATGGAAGTACATAAGATTAGGACATACATATATTAAAGAGCTCCAGAATCTTCTTTCACCCTCTAGAAACTTGCATTTTAGGAATTTCTTAGATTGGAAGACTGCATTGGTCCTCTCTGGATTTCTTTTCCAAGAATGGGTTCATTATCCCTTGAACTAGTGCTAACTTTCCATATCCATGATATTCTGCAGCTAAGAGTTCACAGCTGAGCTGCCTGTAATGTGAAAAATAGTCATTTTCTCTTTACTCTAAGAGTGTCTTTTGTTGCCCCCTACTTTTCATGTTGTAGAAAGCACACGAGCATTACCTTCGCAATGTCTCTCATGGCTTACCACAATCCTGTCAAGTCTCTCCCTTTTTCTCCATTATTTTATTCCTTTTCAGACTGAGGTGTTTAATTTTATTAAACTGCTTCTGTATTAAAAATAATTGCATACTCTCCATTATCTTTCTCAAGCTCTCTCAGTTCTACTATCTTCCTTCTGAAGCAGTAGAATGAGAACTACATATACATGCAGCAGCAACTTTACAGTGATAAAATAATTTGTTCTGAATTTTTAACAATCACCTTGCTTTTTTTGACCATTACTGAAAATTTTAAAACAAAAACCTTAAACCACCTATAACTATTGTATTTTATTTTATTTTTTCTGGTTTTAATTGTAAGCTCAGAGCCAACTACTGAACACATAAAATTAGACAGGCTTGTGGGGTTTTGTTTGGTTGGTTGGTTAGTTTTAAATCCTGATGCATCATTTCACATTTCCTACATTGAACTTTATCTTCTATTCAATTTGTTGTAACCCAGACACATAATGGAAAAAAGTTTTCCTGTAATTCTTCAGAGAGATTGAAGACAAGAGCCTACCATGAAAATGCCACCTCCTTCTTATTTTCCCACTCCCATCTACTGATGAATGCTGATATGCCTGGGTTCTAGACCCATGGAAGATGACTATTTTATTATGCCTCGTTGCATAATAAAACTTTCTAAACTAGTAATTTTAACGTGTAAGGACCTCTACTCTTGTATACCATCATAGCGTAGTACTTTCAGTACTCAACTGTGCTTTCTGAAATATTTCATTATGATTTTGATATAACTTCATAGGAGAAAAAATATATAGTATTTTTATATGGTTTCTTTTAAGTGCATTTCCCATTACCAGGCTTTAGGATTAACAGGATTTTGCACATTGACTGTTCAGCAATAACTATATGCCTTTTACTCCAAGAAAGCAAGGTAGCAAGATTTTCTTTTCTTTCCTGTTCTTCCTTTCCTGCTCTGTAGCTTCAGTGCTAAATGCCTCTATTGCAGGACAAACTCCGTACACTGCAATCCCATAATTCAAGTATGCAGAAGAGAAGTGTAACTAGGGAGTGTTTAGTCAACCAAAGTAGCTGAAGTTATAATTGATATAGCTACACTACTTACAGAATTTTCATAATTAAATGCCTTGGCATTAGACTGACACATAATACTGTACATAATTATAGTTTATATAGCAACATTAAATATTTATAGATATGTAGTTATGAACTACCTGTCACCAGAGTAAGTTCAGGTCATGAAGACATCACTCTAAGGACAAGTGAAATATTACTTGAAAGTCCCCTGAAACAAGAAGAAAAAACATGGTGTTGAGGTTAATTCCCTCTGTCCCTTACTACCACAAGTAGTTAATTTCCAGTTTATAGTCAGGGAGACTAAGATAACTCATTTTACAGATGATTCATAAATATGCAGATTGCACAGTCTCTGAATTATGCTTTGTCAGTCAGTGGAAACTCATACTGTCTGCTCAGGGAATGATAAATTCCTCCATAACATACAGCTGTGGTTAATACACTATGGCAGAAGGGGTAATGGGAAGAGAAAGAGGAAGCCGAAGGGAAAGGGGAAGGGGAGAACATAGGTTCCATAGGCATCTACCACCAGACCAGGCTGCCCAAAGCCCCATCCAACCTGGTCTTGAACACTTCCAGGGATGGGGCATCTGCAGCTTCTCTGGGCAACCTGCTCTAGTGCCTCACCATGCTCTGAGTGAAGAATTTCTTCCTTATATCTAATCTAAACCTTCCCTCTTATAGTTTAAATCCATTACGCCTTGTCCTATCACTACACCCCCTGACACAGAGTCCCTCCCAGGCTTTCCTGTAGGCCCCTTTCAGGTGTTGGAAGGTGGTCCAGGCTGAACAATCACAACTCTTTAAGCCTGTCTTCGTAGGAGATGTACTCCAGCCCTTTGATGAACTTTGTGGTCCTCCTCTGGACTTGTTCTAATAGGTCCATGTCTGTCCATCTTCTGCTGGGGGCATAAGAGCTGAATGCAATAATCCAGGTGAGGTCTCACAAAAGCAGAGAACATGGGGAGAATCACCTTCTTTGCCCTGCCGGCCATGCTTCTTTCGATGCAGCCCAGGGTATAATTGGCTTTCTGGGCTGCAAGTGCACTTTGCCAGCTCATGTTAAGCCATCAACCAACACCCCCAGGTCCTTCTCATCAGGGCTGCTTCCAATCGATTCTCCACCCAGTCTGTATTTGTGCTTGGGATTGCCCCAGTGCAGGTGCAGGACCTTGCACTTGGCCTTGTTGAATCTCATGAGGTTTGCACAGGCCCATCTCTCAAGCCTGTCCAGGTCCCTCTAGATGGCATCCCTTCCCTCTAGTGTGTTGACTGCACCACACAGCTTAGTGACATGAGCAAATTTGCTGAGGATGCATTCAATTTCACAGTCCATGTCACTGACAAAGTTGTTAAATTGTGCTGGTTCCAATACTGACCCCCTGAACCATTTGTTACTGATCTCCATCTGGACACTGAACTGTTGACCGCAACTCTTTGAATGCGACCACCCAGCCAATTCCTTACCCACTGAGTGGTCCATCCATCAAATCCATGTCTCTCCAATTTAGACACAAGGATATCATGAGGGATAGTGACAAATGCTTTGCACAAGTCTCTCCAGACAATTTTAAATCAATGATTTAAGCACCTAAGCTTTGTGTAGTTCATCTCAACTGTGGAATTCAGAACCACGTGCTAAGAGTAAATGTACTGCAACACATGGGGAACTGCAGCATACTGTATTTGTGTCCTGTACTGTCTCGTTTTTTATTATACCTGTCCAGGAAGAAGGGTCAAGCTGAATTTCTTTTCTGTATATGTATAATTTTCTGTATATGTATAATAATCCACATCTCTCATCTTCTGAAAGTCTTCTCACTGCCAAACTGATAAGAGAGGTGGGCTCTAATGCAAAGCAAAGTTTATAAGGATATTTTAACATACCGACCACTGTTAAGAATAAGATTGTTGCATCTCTAGAGACTTTACAATTAACTTTAACAATAAAAGATTGAGATTACTGCTGATGGTAGTGCAGTAGATGCACAGAATTTTATCCACATTACTGTTTTAAGATTAGGCATCCAAACTTTGCCCTCTGATTTTCCTGAACTTTGAATCTGGATCTTAAGTACAGTCTTTTGAATATGAAAGACCATATTAAAATGACACATATTATTTGGGCTGTATGGGAGGTGAAAGTTTTGGCAGCATTAAATTTTTGAAGAACTTCTTTATGTCCAAAATCCCTTACTATTTATTTGGTAGTTGTGTATCCATATCCTCTGGGAGTCTTGGTCTGAGAACTTTCTGCCGTGGTTTTGTTCGGTATTTGAATTAGAATTTTTTTTTGTTTGTCATTCAGTCATTCCTCCCACACACACACACACAACTGAAGTTAGGATTTCTTCCCCTGTTTGAAGAATCTCTTATCAGACAGTAATCCCCTGAACCTACAGACTAACCTTCCTTGCATATTTAAAGCCTAAAATTTGAAATCAATTAAATGAGCAATAAAGGTGAAACTATAACACTATTTAAAAATAAATTTTATAGAGGTGGATTAGCTGCCAATGTTTCAAGAGCTGTATGGAATTTGTTTTCATCTCATAGTGGTAGTTAGTGAATCTTACCTTTCTTTTCAGAGGAATGACTATGGGAAATTATTTGCTAATGCTATATGGCTTTAAGGTCCCCTTCCAACCTAAACCATTCTATGATTCTATGGGTAAAATATACCATTCTATCAAAAGTTGAACCTGATGATCTGCTACAATGCAGTTTAATTTTGTAGAAGGAAAATCACTGATCATCAGGATATTAACTCCTCAGAAATGCCACTCTGCACTTTGCTTTTTCTGGCCTGTATGGACGAGTGCATAGTCTAAAGAGAGACAATCATCCTTTGTGTTTTTGTTTGTTTGTTTGTTTTTGTTTTTGTTTTTGTTGTTTTTTAAGTGGAAGGTACTGCAGAATTCCTTTAATTAATCACTGTATGCAAATAAGAAACATAACTTCAGAGTATGCAGAAAAAGGAACAAAAGTTGCTGTGTCTGGAAGGCTGCAGACCACAGAAACAGTTTGACACATAGTAAAAAAAAAAAAAAAAAAGATGAAATATATATATATGAAAAAGAAATAGACACCAGCAACCTGTGATACATAAACAGATATTTACATTTCAATCTAATTATATTTGGAGAGCCACAGGTATATTCTAGACAGTAGATTTTTCCTTTACCAGAAACAGTATCCAAAGAAAAACAGAGAATACTGTACATCAGTTTTCCTATTCTTAACTTACTTAATTCCCACACATTTTACACTATCTCCTGTCCTTTTAGATATTTCAAGAGACAGCTGAATATTGTGAAAAGTGATTGCAATTGTAAATACATTAATAAATAAAAAAATGTTTCCTTCAAAACTTTGTCCTAGACATCTATGTAACAGATGCTGATGCTTTGCCTTAAGGTTAAAATAGATGCATTCAGCATCTGTTACTGAGTCACCATAGCAGAGATTAGAACATCATGTTTGTGTTTAGATTATCTGCTATAAACACATCTGGGTGATTGTCCTGGGATTAATTTGTTGAAGTCTGACATTTGTGTGCTATCACCTTATTATCTGGTCTTCACAGGGTTTGTTGGCAATTCCGTAACTACCTCCCCCATACAGCTAAAGGAAGGGAAATAAGAAAATTGAAAGGTCAGACTTCTTAAGTCATCTTCACCATGTGCTTAACATTTAAACCATAAAATTCATGAAATAACTGTAATTGCAGGCACAAAAGATAAAGGACAGAAGCTCTTTTTCCTTTACGGTTCAAAACACCTTCTCACACAGAATCTGGCACTGATTTTTTTCCCAGCTGCACAAGATTTATTTCCCATTCTCTTTCAAGGTGCCAGAAACTCAACCTCTAGTTAAAGTTTGCTAAGACAACTATTTTTGACTTCTCTTGATGAAGCTGTTGCACCACATTCTAAACACTTGCTCTTTCAACCACAAGAAATGTTCAGGCAAAAATAGCAGCATGCTGGAGTGTATGTGGGGCACTGGAGATGCATACGAAGTTTATAGTATTATGTCTGCTAACTCATCTCTGAAAAATTCTCAACCATTCTTTACCAGAACACAGTGTTAGTCCACATATAATTAAATACAAAGCAGTGATGAGGCAGAGGTACTTAGAGAACAAAATCTTCTTAAAACTAACAGGCCCAACTGTTATTATTTCCTTTCTCATTATGTCACTTTATTTCACTGTTGTCAGTGGGAGTGTGAAATATTAATAAGTACAAGTTATAGTAACTAACTGGAGTTTGCCTTGTAGCGAATTGGGAGCTTACCTGCCTCTGATGAAGTCCAAAGACAGTCATGTTATTTATTTCATGGAGGTAAAACTGTGTGCTGAAGTCTGAAAACTGTAATATTTTGTGTAGTCCTGCCTACATACAAAATATCCTCAGCTTCCAAAATTCACTTAGTATTAGGAGATCTTTGAACAGGTGCTCAGTTTCATATCTTTTACATATATCAAACAATCCACACTAGAATTAGACCTTTTAACCAGTGTGTAAGTGACATTTTTGTAAGCAGATAAAGCATCTGGATCCCTTCATTTTGTTACTTGCATCCACAAAAAGAGCATCATAGGCCTTTAGCAAAGCGGGATGGGGTTGGAAAACTTGTGGCTATTTTAAATATATTTTAAATATGTAGGTTTTTATGGCATTTTTGATATGTAAGCCTCAGATTGTGGCAAATGATCGTACAGAATCAAAAAACAAGTGGGGAGGGTAAGGAAGGGGAGGGGAAGGGAAGGGACAAAGTCAGACCTATAAAGGAAGTTAAACAGAAGTTAAAAGGAATAAGCAATGCTGCTTTGTGAAGACCCTCCAAAAAAAAAGAAATTACAAGACTGAGTGCTCTCAACATAGACTATGGAGACTGAATGACTTCTATGACTTTGACAAAAATTACAAAAAAAAATGTATAAATCTGAACAAAACCCCCTACAGAATGCAAAAACTTATCACTGGCAGTTCAAAAAGACATCAAACATATAATAGGGTATTAAATGTAATATTAATCTTTAAGTCAACACCTACAGTTGTCTAGGGCAGGAGGGCAACAGAAGCTGAGGCTTATGGTCTAGGGACAAGATTAAATTTAAATAAGAAGCAATACCCTGCTTGCTTTTTTTTGTTACTTGGGAGCTAACATGAAGGTACTAATTTAGTTTGCAAACATTCTCACTGTAATACAGTCAGTACTAAATTGAGAACCATTATTGAAACCTCAGAGATGAGGAAATGAGCAGGAGTAAATAGTACCTCCCTTTTCTTATATAGGTTCATTGCAACTTTTTTGAAATATTGACAGTTAGGGAATAGGGTGCAACCACTTCCAAGGTGTCACCTATTGTGAGGGAAAACTATGCAGAGTCACATCTCAGTTTAAAAAGCTTCCTATTCTACTGATCTACTCAGAGATGTTATCTGGAAAGAATATGGTCTTCTGAAAGTGTCTGCTTTAGTGCACAGCCTCAGAAATGCATGCAGACAACTCTAATTACAATAATACAAACACACATCTAAATCTATAACTGAAAGGTTAGAAAAATGCGTCAGTTTAACACATCTCTATCTCAGTACAGAAGATCTATAAATACTGTAAAATTCTCAGAAGAAATTACTACAGCCCCTCCTTTCCAGCGGAACTGGAACAAGTCACACCTGACAACTCTCCCAAAGTAAAGTGTTGGAAGCTGTTTTTGCAGCAGGTGAGGGAAAATACAAGTTTAGATGAGGAATCTGTCACAGATCTGACATGGCCTCCAGCAAGATAAAGGAAGGCATGAGACAACTTGTCTAAGAGTCTGGTTTCACTCAGCAGGAGGGCAATGAAAGTGTTTTTAATGTCAGTCAAATCCATTCCTCACACTGGGTGAGCTACAACAGAAACAGGCAAGGTCCAGCTTGGGGAATTGATGCATTTTGACTGTGATGGTGCCACAGTGAACATTTCACTTTAGTGCCATCTTTGTAAAATTCAAAATCTGGGTATTCATCTATGCTGTTTGCCTTCTCTAATAGTTTCCAGTGTGGCCTACTGACTTTAACAGTCAACATAACCTGCTTCTTTCTGCAGACGCTAATTATTAATTACTTCTGCAGTTTTACAATGCAAAACAAAAACAAAATAAAACAAAGTAGCTTATGAAGCCCACAACAAGTATAAGACTTAATATAATGAATTGGTTTCTTCTCCTTCAATACTGTTGAGGACAAAATCACTCCAGGAATGCATTTGGTCCTAAAGCTTCAATGTCACTGAAATCCTAATCTTTAAAAAAACACTGGAAGATGAACTTTGACTGTATAAACCTTTAAATAAAAATAGCATTTTTGCAAATATATTCTTCCCAAGTGCCTACTTCTTCATAGTACGTTTCCCATCCTAATACTGTATGTTTTTGCAGCTGGCAATTGACACTGCCAATGAGCCTTTATGTTCAATGTTATTTAATATATTCCCATCAGAAAGTTATTTTTACTTTTCAGTTTCAGTATCTTCTTGTAGTGTCCTGCATATAATGTTCATGTTGTAATTTGCATTTTTTCCCATAGGATAAATAAATAAAGATTCAAACAACAATATTGAAAGAATTCAGGCTTATTTGCTGAGAGAAAAATAATATATAGAATGGAAAACTGCTTTACTCTACTGAAAGAGAAGAAAAAAAAAAAAAAAAAAAGAACCAATGAAACTTTATGTTTCAGGTGTCTAAACAGGAGATAACTGATACAACACCATCTCAATGAAACATCTGCATTTAATTTTATAGGTATGGGAAGATAACATGTTCAGTTATCACCATACATGTTAGGATGGAAACTCCTCAAAATGTTGTCTCACCTAATAGAACAATCTCTTAAACAACTACAACTGGCCCTGCAAAACACAGTCTATGTGGGTCTGTGCATACGTGCCATTTTTCCATGAATCTGGTATTTCCTGGCCTAGCATTAGGTGCTGTGGCTAAACCCATGCCACCCTAAATTCCCTTAATGTTTCAGCCACAGGCTTGTGGGAAGTCACATTCTCCCTTTCCTGTGATGTCACAGCCACAGGGCAATGCATTGGGAACCTTCAGGCTCACATCTGAAGGGAACACCAGCCAGTTCTAGGGCTCAGGACCATTCTTTATGCCAGTGGCATTTAAGGCCAGTGGTCTCACAATCCTGTCTAGAATTTCACACATACTAGCCTCAAAACACCCATCAAGATAGAATCAGACCCACCTGAGATTATGGCAGGAACCACCTACAAATGGTTCTTTCATTTACTCTTCAACTATTCTTTGTTTATGAAACTATAATCGGCATTTTGCCCATATTGCTCACAATAACATGGTCTTTTTTACTGTGTTTGTAGAGTAGATATCATTTACATATGTCAGCTCGGGTTGTATCTGCCATTGCTGCATTACAATAAGATATAAACTCCATTTCTGCTAACAACTAGGTAAGTATACTCTCTCCCTTCCCCTTGACTGAGAAAATTTTTATTCACACACAAGCAGTATAAAATACTGTGACTCCTTTAAAAATATTCAAGACAACACTTTCTGCTGAATTTGAAAAATAATCTTATATGGCTACAGAAATAATGTTTGTGTTTTATCAGTGTTGTTCCCGCCAAAGGCTGGATTATCTGTTTCACATCCATTTAAACACAGGAAGGTTATAACAGGTCAGACAGCAATCTGGACTTCATTGGCTGGGAAAACTGACCTCATAAATTTGATTTGATACATCTGTCCTTTCAGCTGTCTGCGTATATGCCCATGCATTCAGTTGGCCATGTGCCTGCTCAGTGGAAGATCAACTGCCGTGGCTACTGCACAGAGGATTTCCCAAGTCTTCCTCTCAGCTACAGAAGTAAATATATTTGAAAGAAGTGCAGAAAGGAAGACATATTTATAGTTGCTTGTAGGTGCCTAAAAGAAACATTGTAGTCCTACGATGAACAATCAGGAAAACATTGAAACTATCTTGAGTAATGTTGACTATGCCTGTCCAACTATTTCTGTAAACAGACATTGATGTTACTCTCATTGCCATAATTTCAGAGTACACATGAGAGTCTATGGATGAAGTACATCACTGTATAATGTTGCAACTTGCATTGTATATGCCTGTCAGTTTCCACTTGAGCAGTAAAAGATTGGTAACTATTGCTTAAACACAGTTAAAAACAATTAACTTTCAAAGAGACCAAGTGTAAAGTGGAAATGAAGGACTGAAACTAACATTGTATAACTAGAAAACAGGTATTATGATGTAACACTTATTAAAGGTATACAACTTGCTGAACTGCATTCTCAAGAATGTCTCAGAGAAATGTCTCCGTGTGCTTATCACCAAAGACACACGAAGTCTGTGGCTCTTCAGCAAAATTCATACATAGGATTTTTTTGAAGGGAGTCCCCAACCATTCCTTTTTCCTGCAGTGTCCTGACCATTTCATGTGTTAGGCCTATCCATAGAAGCTTACATTATTTGTTTTCCACCAGTAATAAACCAACTTAAAATAATTAATGATATAAGACAGAGAGAAAAGTACATTTTGCTTATTGTCTTTTCAAAATGAAAACTGTTAATCTATTTTAATAAAAGTTCCTATAAGAACAGGCAATTATTACAACAGTTCATACGTGATCAAGATTTCTTCTTTCTGTTGACTTCCACTAATCTCTAGGAGCCTTGATGTGAAAATTCAGAACTGCTGCTATTATACTTAACCTGGAAAAGTAACACCAGATGATAGAGGTAGGAACAAATGATAGAGGTAGGAACAAATGATAAATATGGTGGTTTTAGAACATTTCCTTCCTGCCTGAGATTTTCTTTTTCAATAGATACAGATGTAATTTCATGATTAATAAACATTTATTTTCCAAATGTCTGACTTTGTTGCTAGATGCATATAGCAGCAGTAATATATACACCTATGAAGCCTGGCATCTGCACTGATTTATGTTTGTTACAGGCACCGGTGTTTAACTTCATAGTGGGAGAGCAGAGGTTTAAAAAACAAATTAGCCTCCACACTATGGATGAATTCAGCAGTCCAGCTGCTTACAAGCAAATTAAAGAACAGGCTTGTATTGATCCAATTTTCTGCTATGTGCTGAGAGCATGCAGCAGTTTGATCTGATTTTACAATGACTCCACTTCCAACATCCCTTCTAGTAGTGCATCATAAGATAAGAATATCATGGGAACAGCAGCTGATAGAATAATCCACCCATTGATTTCTTCTCCCTGTTTACTCCCAGTGTTTTAATTGAATTTTGTGGTTCAGCATTTCAGGCTGTGCTTTCAGAGTCAACTGGAGTACAAAGTAAAGCAATGGGAAAAATCAAATTCTTGAATTTTGTCCAAATGGTATTGGACAAAAATAGACTCAAAGATTCTCATTGCAAATTTGACTCTGGAATGAAGGTTGTGGAGTTTTGTTGTTTTGTTTTGTTTTTTTGGTGGTGGTGGGTTTTGAGTTTTTTCTGTGTGTGCTTTTTTTTTTTTTTATTTTTCGTGGTAGTGGTGGTGTTTTTTGTTTTGTTTTGTTTGTTGCTCTGGTTTGTGTTTTTCTTCTTTTCATGCAGCTCTTCCTTGCAATAAGGGCAATGTGAAAAGGAGAATACTGGGAAAGAGAAATTTTCTTGTTCCCAGCAAGCAGGTTAAAATTTTAAGGGAGATGGAGGTTTTGAAGAACTCACTCTTTGACACTGAAGTCACAGAAGAAACATACCAGAGTGGGATGAGTTGCTGTCAATCACCTCTTAAAAACTTTCTTTGGCTTGGTTTTCAGTCTCTCATCAAGGCACTATGCAATTGCTAATAATTGCTGGACATATAAAGGCATTACAACATATAACACTAAGAGAAACAGAAACATTTAAAAATAGATTTTAACAGTTCACTTCCACTCCAGCATTGGGAAGTCTTCATGTGTACTCTTTCCCCATGCTTTATTTAAGCTTCAGTTAAGCAATAGTGTTTTCCACCACCTCAAGAACACAGTCTTGTATCACTCCTCCTGCTTTACCTGGAGAACATCTTTAAGAATTCAGAAGATAATTCAGCTGAGATTTGCAAATATGCTCACAGACTATGGATGATAAATTCTATTTGAATTTCTTCCTACTCTCCAGTGTTCTATGCAAACTACAGGTAACTAATGCCCTTTCCTATTTAGAAATGCTGTAACAAAGATGCAGCGTCATTCGAAAATGACAGTGTGAGAACTGTGATAAATACTTTTTCAAAAGTTCAAGCAGCTAAGGAACTGAAAGGCCATTATGTAAACAGAAAATATACAATGAAAAGGAAAAGGAGCATACACAACTTTTCATGTTGACCACAAAGTTTATACAATGACTTTGGGCCCACAAAGAGTTGCACTCATAAAATCAAGATTAAAGCTGAAGAATAAGGCAGATACTCTTAATATTCTGTAAGGTATCCTGGACCTACAGCACTCCTTAGTACCTGTTGTTTAGAGGAAAAATATTAAGCATATGTACAACAAAAGATTTGTAAGTTTGAGATCTGCTCTTAATATAGTAACAATTCTAATCCCTAGGTTAATTTAAAAGTAGAATGACTTTACCCATCTGACAACTAACAATTTGGAATGATACAAATTTTGGAAGGGGTTATGGAATGACAAATGCAACACAAAATTGTATTTGAATACCGTGAGGAAAATATTAAGAAGAGGAAAATCCATCCTTCTTGCATAACGAAGAATATTTTTAAGACATGATGTGGTTCCGCATTTCAAAAGGACCACAGCATAGTAAGGCCGATGGTGCCAAGACACAGAAGAACAGCAGGAACTCATGCAGTTCTGAGCCTTCAACATTGCACATCTTGGCTATTCATGCAGAAGCCAGGGATAACACTACCCACAAGGCAGCCACACATCTGTGTCTAGTCACCAACAGAACAGTGTGGTCATTCAGGATACAAGAAAGAATATAAAATGAGGTAAGAGCCTTCAGCAGTATTGGTTATCTGCACATTTTTCTAAATAGAACTCATAGTGTGGACAATCAAAACACCTTTTTATGTTAATGACTGCTCTAATCTTACCTTCTTCATTTTTGGAAGGGGGATATGATATTCACATTGCATCAAGGAGAAACAAGATTGATACCTCAGGTTAGAACTGGTAGCTGTCTCTCCTTTGGGGGTCAACTGGTCCACATGGGGTTTCTTCTGTCATCTGAAAGGGACCCACATGAGTTTCATACTCCGGGCTCAAGATGAGCTAGCCAAAACATGCATTTTCTACCACTGCTTCCAGAACAACATTCTCATTGAAACACTATAATTCACCAGACTTGAGGCAGTGCCAGCTAGCCTTCCGAAAAAGCATCCTAAGCAATCACAGAAAAACAATTTAAATTTGTTTTCTAAATGTGTGTGTAGTCTGTGTTCTTTTCACAGAGTTTACTGTCAGACGAGTGTGTTGGGTCTGTCTGGGATGGAGTCACCTTTCCCTGCAGCAGCCCACACAGTGCTGTGCTCTGCACTCATAGCTGGAACAGCACTGGTATCACTCCAGTGTTGTGTCTATTGCTGCATAGTGCTGGCACAACATCAGAACTCCTTCCAGGCCCCCAAGAGCCAGCAGGCTGGGGGTGGGCAATTGATGGGGAGGGGACATCACCAGGGCAGCTGACCTAAACCAACCAAAGGGATATTCCATAACACCTGATGTCACACTGAGCAATAAAAGGGGGGCTCTCATGGGGGAGGGTCTCTTCTGAACAACCGGTACGCGTTTTGAGGCCCTGCTTCCTGGGACGTGGCCGAACATCGCTTGTTGATGGGAAGTAGAGAATAACTTTTTTTTCTTTCTCTCTGTGCTTCCGCGCGGCCTTGTTGTTTCTTTTGTTTCTCTTTCTCCCCATTCCCCTTTCCTTAATTAAATCATTCTCATCTCAAACCTCGAGCTCTTTGTGTTGTCTTTTCTCCCCCTTCCTCTTTGAGGAGGGGAGGAGTGAGAGAGCGGTTGTGGTGGAGCTCGGCTGCCCACTCGAGTAAAACCATCACAACGAGCAAAAAGGCTTTCTCAAGGAATGCCATTCCTGCACACTCTCCAGCTTGGCACCAACCACTCTCCAGCCTGTAACCATCCTTTTTTTTCATA
Organism: Oxyura jamaicensis; assembly: GCF_011077185.1. Taxonomy (NCBI): domain Eukaryota; kingdom Metazoa; phylum Chordata; class Aves; order Anseriformes; family Anatidae; genus Oxyura; species Oxyura jamaicensis. The sequence continues at coordinate 6,676,353 of NC_048918.1, read as the reverse complement.
TGTAACCCAGCTCCATCCAGAAAGTAGCAGACAGGTCCAGGAATGCCTCATCACCTGGTATCACACTCAGGGAGAAAGCACAAGGAGCACATTAAAAACATGGGCAAAGACTGCTGTGATTGTCAGTCAGGATGGAGACTTACCACAAAGTATGTCAGTTAATTTTCTTGCTATAGTATCAATGTAATATATCTCTCTGCAGCTTTTTACTGTCTTCCCATTCCTCTTTTCAATGAGCAAACATAAAATAAAATCCTTCTCTTCATGTCACTTAGGACCTATCCTCATGTGGACTACCAGCTCCCAGCTGTCCTCATGCAGAATACCAACAGACACTTGTTTATCATTGATTGTGATGCAGTGTTCACCTCCGTGCAGTACAAACAAGAAGTTCTCTTTCCCATGCTCTTCCATTTGCACAGGAAGAGCATGGCTGCTAGTTCAGCACCCTGCTTCAGATCACTCCTTGTCTCAGTACTTACAAGTGAAAAGATGATGTATTGTGGCAAGTGTATATCCTATTTTGCAGACCAGTAGTTTTTCTTACACTCACTAGGCATTACTCACATGCATTCTCCTAAATGTTTCCAGGCTCTTTCTTCAAAGAGAACTTCCATGTCAGAGCTTTGCCCAAAAGCATTTTCTCCCTGATGTCTTTGAACTAGAGACCATTAAGCAAAGGTTCAGTTAGTCAAAGGCAGTCTCTTCTGGCACATAATGTGCAAAGAGATGTAAGCTATATCAGTCCCTCACAATTGTATATGGTTTGGGTTGATAGAAGCTTTCCTTCAGGCAGGTATCAAATACTGAACCACAATCACTATGGAAGAGAGGAGTACTATTCCTGCCTTAGAGAAAATAAGAACCCTCTATGCTAGAGCAACAAACCTTGTAAAAAAGGCTTGTGGGCATGTCATATGAGGAGAGGCTGAGGACACCTGGGTTGTCTAGTCTGGAAAAAAGAAGTCTGAGAGGCCATTAATCTCTACAACTTCTTAAGCAGGGGAAATGGAGAGGGAGGTGCTGGTCTCTTCCCCCTGGTAACCGATGACAGGACTCATGGGAATGGCACAAAGCTCAGCCAAAGGAGGACCAAACTGAACATTAGGAAAATAATTCTTTATTGTGAGGGTGGTCAAACACTGGAGCAGGCTTCTTAGAGCAGTGGTTGATGGTCCACGCCTGTCAGTACGCAAGAGGCATTTGGACAATCCCCTCAATAATATGCTTTAACTTTTGGTTAGCTCTGAAGTGGTCAGGCAGTTGGACTTGACGATCTTTCCAACTGAACTATGCTACTATTTCCTTCCAACTGAACTATGCTACGCTATGCTATGCTATGCTACGCTACACTACGCTATTCTATTCTATTCTATTCTATTCTATTCTATTCTATTCTATTCT
>NC_048918.1:6650006-6674939 GCF_011077185.1 Oxyura jamaicensis | reverse complement strand
CTATTCTATTCTATTCTATTCTATTCTATTCTATTCTATTCTATTCTGTTCTGTTCTGTTCTGTTCTGTCCTGTCCTGTCCTGTCCTGTCCTGTCCTGTCCTGTCCTGGGTGTACCACAGATAATTTTCAGACTTGTGAGATAGTATATACTTACAAAATAAAATAAAATAAATAAAAAATAAAAGATGCAAGTAGAATCCTTTAAATAGATACTTGACAGAAGGCTAACTATATGTGTTTTTAAAAATTTTCAGTAAGTGACTAGGAGCTCACTGCAACACTTATAATGTGTATATGTGTATACTACAAGACAATGCAGATGAAGTTTATAATTAATTGATTCCAGGTATAAAATACTGTGCAAATCTCACAGTGGTAATATACCCACATCATCTGAAGTTTCCTATTCTTCAACAGTTCATAGAATACGGGTAGATTTTTTATGCTGAGCACTACATAACTGCATTATATAAAGCTGCTGCTAGCAATATCAAAACATATTAAAAGTTTAACTAAGACAATGTGTTTGAGAAGAATTTGCTTTCTTTGGAGCTGGAATGTCCCCATAAAAAGGCATGATCTGTACTAGACTGAGCTGTCCAATGATCTGCAAACACTGAACACTGTGTCCTGGAGTAAACTCTGCTTTCTTCTAACCCAAATTGGTTTGGATTCCTCCAGTGCATGCAAACAGCATTTTCAAATAACGCTAATGCTATGTGTCTTAAACCTGCATTTTGATTTGTACAGTTGACTTTCACAGATGTACTTTCAGTTTGTAGCACCGCAAGTCTACTGACAGTGCCCCAGGGCCTCTTAAGGAGGGGAGGGGAAGTGTGTGAAAGTGTCCCTGAAAAGCATAGCCGATCCTGTTTTCAAGACAAAATCCATTATTGTGATTTGTCCAAAAAGTGTTTTTTTGTTTGTTTGTTTTGTTTTGTTTTGTTTTTTTTCCAGATTCTCTCTTTTCCTGCTATTTCTTGGAAAGTGATATTATTCACGTAGATCTGTGCAGCACAAAAATATAGTTAGACCAATGCACACTTTTAATTTCTCCCTCTGCCAACACAGACTCATGTGGCAACTAGACTCTTTTTGAATATTTTGCTTCTCTTGAGTGCCTCTCTCCCTCTCTCACCTGCACTCTCACCTCTACTTCACCTCATCCCTTGCAGTGTCCCACATCTCTTCTACCGTTGTTTCCCTGTTTTGCCTTAAAGCTTTGTATTCCCTAATCTTTCTCACCTATCTTTCTTGTTAATACTTGCAGTCCCACATTAGAGAACAATGCAAGAAAGTGCAGGACACAGTTGTGAGTCGAGAGCTTCAACTGACTGCTTATGAAGACTGAGAGATTTTAATTTTGCAGAATCTGAGATTTACCTGGCAATACAGTGGATAAAATCACAGTGCAGACAACGTCTGTATTACTGTGCCTGAGTTTTACGATCCTGCTAGAAGTTGACTCCATGCCTGGTTTTCCTCATAGTAAAACTGAAAAGCTGCACCTTCATTCAGTTTCTTGCACAGAGAACTATGCCTTTCACTGCAGAACAACTAAACATACATAAGCACTCCCAGACTGCCTCAGTCCAAAGGTACTTCTGGCCCGGAGTTCAGTCTCCAACAGTGAACAGAAGACGATGTGTAGAAAACAAGTGCAAGAAACAGAGTAAGTGCAGAGCAATTAATTCTTTGATATACCCTCCCAGTTTACTGCCTTTTTTAGTAGTAAAGGCAAGTTGTAACATTGGCAAAGAGTCACAGCTTTTTACACTTTCACCATTTCTATTGTTTGTCACACAATACAGAGCTCAGGTCCTGGAAGACAAGTATAATATGAAATGCTTCTACATCGTTATTCTAAATGCAATTAGTTGCACTAATTTCAGCCTCTCCCCAAAGACTCTTAAAGATTTCTCAGTAATGACAAGAAGATACCAGACACAGAAATGGTGTAGAGCAAGCCCATCCTTTCAGTATGGTGTCAGGACATGATCCTTCCAACAGAACACATTCTTTAAGCTTTTTTGAAATGCCCAACTAACTAAGGCTTCCACCCTTAATAGTCAAATGCAACTCATTCCAAGTTTTATGTTTAGCCTATTATACTAATTTTATAGCAGGACTTCCTACTACATCCTTCGTACCTCCCATGGCTAGCATGGAATGGACTACAGATGAATGTAGAAACTAGGGTCAGTTATAGCTGGACACTGACATATTCCCTTTGTGTGTGTACACACATGCATAGTAAGAGAATACATATAAAGGCAGGGGATAGCCCTCGTGCTTTAAGACACTATTCATATTCTGATATCTAATAAGAGAAAGGCAGTTTAAAAAAATTATTAGTGATGACTACTTTAAAAACTATTTGGGAGGGACTTCTTCCAAAAGAGACTGAACTACCTACTCTTAGTAATATGTACCAGTGTTCAGTAGGGTGGATTGGTTTCCAATCTGAGACATAATTCACATGCCCGAAGGAAAATTGCAGTCAATGTCTGATCTTACTGCTGTGAAAGTAGAAATGCCAGGTGAATATCTGCAGAATTTGAAACAACAGAAAAACTGGGAATCCGCATGACAACCTGATAGCACTACTCTTTTAAATAAATAAAAGCCACTGCAGAAGAGAGACATTTTACACTTCATTGTAGTGAATCTGATCTCCAGGTTTGGAGAGTTTCACTCTATCAACTTATAAAAGTCTACGTGTCCTCTGAATCATAGAATCATTAAGGTTAGAAAAGACCTCCAAGATCATCTGGTCCAACCATCCCTCTACTGCCAATAATACCTGCTAAACCTTGTCCCTAAATACTATGTCCAACCTTTCTTTAAACACCCCCAAGGACAGTGACTCCACCACCTGCCTGGGCAATCCGTTCCAATGCCTGACTATTCTATATGAGAAGAAATGTCTCCTAATTTCCAAACAGAACCTCCCCTGGCACAACCTGAGGCCATTATCTCTTGTCCTATCACTGGTTTTCTGTGAGAAGAGGATGACCCCCAGCTCCCCACAACTTTCTTTCAGGTATAGGGGAACGATCACCTTCCTGGTCCTTCTGGCTACACTATTCCTAATACATGCCAGGATGCTGTTGGCCTTCTTGGCCACCTGGGCACACTGCCGCCTCATGTTCAGATGAGCATTGACCAACACTTCCAAATCCTTTTCCTCTGCACAGCTTTCCAGCCACTCTGCCTCAAACCTCTAGCATTGCACAGGGTTGTTGTTACCAAATTGCAGGACCCAGCATTTAGCCATGTTGAACCTCATCCCATTGGCCTCTGCCCATCGATCCAACCTGTCCTTATCCCTCTGCAGGGCCTTCCTACCCTCCAGCACTTCCCCTCAACTTGTTTTGTCTGCAAACTTACTGAGGGTGCACTCAATTCCCTCATCCAAATCATCACAAAAGATATTCAAAAGGATGGGCGCCAACACTGACCCCTGGGGAACACCACTGGTGACCAGTTGCGAGCTGGATTTCAATTCACCAACACTCTCTGGGCCCGACCATCCAGTCATTTTTTAACCCAGCAGAGTGTACCTGTCCAAGCCATGAGCTGCCAGCTTCTCCAGAAGAATACTGTGGGAGACCATGCCAAAGGCCTTGCTGAAGTCTCGGTAGACTACATCAACAGGCTTTCCCTCATCCACCAGGTGGGTCACCTGGTCATAGAAGCAGATGAGGTTGGTCAGGCAGGATTTTTCTTCCATGAACCCATTCTGACTGGGCCTAATCCCCTGGCTGTCTTGCACATGTTGTGTGATTGCACTCAAGATAATATGTTCTATAACTTTTCCTGGCATGGAAGTCAGGCTGACAGGCCTGTAGTTCCCCAGGTCCTCCTTACAATCTTTCTTATAGAGAGGTGTAACATTAACAAAGCTCCAGTGATCTGGGACCTCTCCATTGTACCATGACTGCTGACAGATGGTAGGAAGTGGCTCAGCAATCAAATCCTCTAGCTCCCTCAGCACCCTTGCGTGGATCCCATCTGGCCCCATGGACTTGTAACTGTCCAGGTGGAGCAGCAGGTCTCTGTTTCCACTTGAATCATGGAGGGTTTATTCTGGTCCCCATCCCAGACTTCCAAGTCAGGAGGCTGAGTACCCCAAGGATAACTGGTCTGAAAGTGCCAGTCTCAGCACTGAACCACATGACTGTGCTTGGTCACAGCAGCAAGCCTGCTGGAATTCAAGAAGCGTTTGGACAACACTCTCAGACACATGGATTGATTTTTGGGTGGTCCTGTGTGAAGCCAGGAGTTGTAATCAATTATCATTGTGGGTGCCTTCCAACTCAATATATTCTATGATTCTATGATTCTAATCTCTTCAAGCACATTTTCCTTTTTAATTAAAATAACATTTTGAAAATAAAATTGCCCTATGACAAGAACAAATGATAGAACAGCAGCTGTAGTGATTAGTCTGTAAGGACTTGCATAATGCAATGCTAATGAGCTGAAATACACTCTTGCAGAATATCAAAATGATTTCTTCACGTGGGGGAAGATGTTCCTTTTTTATGAGGATTTAGCACAACAGATGGTTTGCCTACTGTGGACATAAAAATGGTTTTATCAGATGTCACCACTGCTTACAAATGTCAGAGAACTTAGAAAACATGTATGCCTCAGAAATCACCTACATGAACTCTGGGGCATCTCCCTGTGTCCACATGCTGAGTCCTATGAGCAGTTCTAGTCTCAGGAAGGGCATGGTGCAGTTACAAAAGACAGGTATATAAAGAGATCAAGATGATGGAACAGCTACCTGATGAGGAAAGAGTAGAAAGACTGAGGCTCTTTGGTTTGAGGACAAAGAAGGCGGGGTAGGATACGATGAAGGTTTATAAAATATTAAGTTAGTGGATAAATTGAATATGGAAATGCTGTTCAAGAAACCTGACACTACTAGAACTTGTGGGCACTTGTAAATTACATGAGATCAGTTCTGAACATATACAAGAATACTTTAAAGATATGGCACAGAACTTGTGGGTATTGTTGCTGCAAAAGGTTGTGGGAGCAACTGATCACAGAATCACAGAATCACAGAATTTTCTAGGTTGGAAGAGACCTCAAGATCATCAAGTCCAACCTCTGACCTAACACTAACAGTCCCCACTAAACCATATCCCTAAGCTCTACATCTAAAATGCCCTCAAGTTAAAAAAAAACACACAGACAAGTTCATCAAGGTTCAAGCAGGTTAATCCAGATATAAAAGGAATTAGGGTAAGGGCATACTCTTCAACATCACCTCTTCAAAAAATGAGTAAATTTTATCTCCTGCTGGCACTTCTGGGAACAAAGTACTGTACTACTTACACAGACCAATGATGCATTTCTTACTAATCTAATTCTGCTGTAGTCCTTAAACACTCTTTTCTGTTCTTAAAGCTTTAGCGAAAAAAAAAAAAAAAAAAAAAAAACAGTTCCTTTACCATGGAATACAGACTAACAAATCTGATGCCTTCAGGTGTTGTTGATATATAAAGAGTGAACAACAGTACTGTTTTTAATTAACTGCAACACGAGTGTAAGAGCAGACAAGCATATTGCACAGCTACTCCTGAGTGTGCTTCCCCTTAGAAACATAGAGAAGCACTGCGCAGAGAGAATCCTGCAGATGGGATTCTTTTTCAAAGACTGAATTCAACTTAAGGAAATTAAATCTTGAATGACTGGAAGGCAATGTGTCGTTGTCCCTGAAATATGGCCTCTAGCAGGTTTACTGATTTAGAGTACAGCACAGGTAGCTCAAAAAATTTACATGGTTGAAATGTTTGAAGAAATTTGCTGATATTATACAATTTGTCCTGGTACCAGAGCTTAGACAAATCCTAGATGAACTTTCAGTCACGGAGTACAATTATTAACTTTACCAAATTGTTGTTTTTTTTTTACTTCAACTCCACAGCTTGATTAAGTTTTGCTAGTTGGTATTTCAGTTTCTTCTGTTGGGGCATAAATATTCTCTTTAAAAAAAAATCAGTGAAACCAGTGCCTCTGAGAAAGAAGTTTTAGACAGAGAGTTTGTAGGAAAACAGGTGGTCCAGGCAAGCTGTACCTCTTGAGTCCATATCCAGAAAACTGAGCTTTTAAAGATATTTAATGAAATGCCTAATTTTACACTGAAAAAAAAAAAAAAAAAAAAAAAAAAAAACAGCCACTGAAATGCAGAAGTTTGTGCCACCTCCTCCTCAAGATTTAAGCAACATGGCAATCTTCCCTGATAGCAGAGATTTTCTTTCATGGTCTGGTTTATGCCAAAGGGCACCCTGAATTTCCTTGGAGTACACTGGAAAATGATATCTCTTCAGAAGAATCCTTGGCACAGTGCTCACAGTTCTTGTGATGTTCCAAAACCCCTTGTTATGAAGCACCCTTCAAGCCTCCCTTACAGAACAATTACAACATGCTGCCTTGTGGGGATTGCCTGTAGATGAGATTCTGCTACACACTGTATTCAATGTACTTGTGCCTCTACTGAGACCTACTGCTGTATAGGAAGATTCAGTACTGCAAGTCTGAAAGAAGTGAAAACTCTGATATGATCATAAGTCATCTGCCCACTAACTATAATATTCTTTCCCTGTAGATATAAAATCTCTTAAGCCAGTTCCCATCTGCCAAAGGTCATGAGCAAAGTATGGCTGCAGTGCCAAATTATTCTCAGTATCTCAGAGCACATTATGTACACATCATGAAGCCAGACTTTGACAAAAAGAAAGTCTCTATTAGAGAATGGTAGAAGAGCAGTAGAGAGTGAGAAGAGAAAACATGAAGTCCATTTCACAGATCAAACAGGAGACAGAAGTCATTCTATGCCACAGACAATACTCTCTGTACCGAATTCTTCTGCAGCAAGCAGAGGAACAGAGCTTGAAGCAAAGGTTTGTCAGGGAATCCACGTGATAGCCTTGCTATCCAGGTACAGGTAATAATGAAGGCCTCTTGCCGAGGCGATCAGGTCCGGGGCAGACGCGTTCTGCAGCGGAACAAGGGATCGGGACAGGCAGGGCATTTTCCAGCATCGAGGCCACTCCAGGCAGCCGAGGGAGCAGCCAGGACCCGGCAGCCCTCTCGAGAGAGGCTGACGAGGCGTAGGCGAAGCCAGCAGTGCCCCCTTCCCGGCCGTTCAAAAGCAGTCCCTAGGGAGCGCGAGCGACCAGGAGCGCGGTGACCAGGATGAGCAAACAGGGCGTGGCGTGGCAGCTTGCGAGGCAGTTCGCGCAGGCAGGGAGGGCAGAGCGTTCCCCCCCCCGGGCCCCCCCCCCCCCCATATGAACGGCTGGCTGCTACTGGTTAGGCCGCGATGGTGTACGCTAGGCAGAGAGCTCTCTCTAGAAAGCCTGTAACCACGCAGACTGACTGCCCGCTCAGAAATGCAGCAGTTCAGGTCTCTGGATGCAGGGAGTGACAGAGCCTGCTGCTGCCATCTGAGGGAGGCAGAGATACTGTGTGTGTGAGGTGCGAGCAGGTGGACGACCTGGTCCGCCTGGTGGCAGAGCTCAAGGAGGAGGTGGAGAGGTTGAGGGCCATCAGGGAGAGTGAGAGGGAGATAGACTGGTGGAACAACTCCCTGCAAGGCCTGAAAGAAATGCACTGGGGTGAGACCCCCCCAAATGGGGGTGGATCCCCTCCGCTGTTGCTGTTGAGTAGAGGGAGGGGACCTAGGAGTTAAGGAGGAGTGGAGACAGGTCCCTGCACGACATTGCAGGCAACGCCCCCCCCCCCCCACCGGCCCCACCTTCTCAGGTGCCCTTATACAATAGATTTGAGGCCCTGGAGCTTGAGAGACCGGTGGGTGAGGATGTGGTAGAAAGTTTACCCAGGAGGATGCCTAGGGCAAGGAAGTCCACTCCACGCCTCAAGACTGGCGCCACCAAGAAAGAAAGAAGGGTAATCATTGTAGGTGACTCCCTTCTCAGGGGAACAGATGGCCCTATTTGTCAGCCTGGCCCAACCCGTAGGGAAGTCTGCTGCCTCCCTGGGGCCAGGGTCGGGGATGTTGCCAGAAAGCTTCCCAACCTGGTTTGCCCCTCTGATTACTATCCACTATTGATAGTCCAGGCTGGCAGTGATAAATTGAAGCGAGAAGCCTGAAGGCTATCAAATGAGACTTTAGGGGACTGGGACGGTTAGTGGATGGAGCAGGCGTACAGGTGGTGTTTTCATCCATCCCTACAGTGGCAGAGAGGGGTACAGAGAGGACACGGAAAGCCCACCTGATAAACACGTGGCTCCGGGGCTGGTGCCAACATAGAATTTTATTTTTTTTTGACCATGGGGCACTCTACTTGGCACCTGGCCTGATGGCCCCAGATAAGTCCCAACTGTCTCCAAGGGGAAAACGGATCCTAGCCCAGGAGCTGGTAGGGCTCATTGAGAGGGCTTTGAACTAGGTAGGAAAGGGGACGGGGCTGAAATAAAGGTAGTTGGAGGTGTGCCAGGGGGAACAATGGCAAGGCCGGGGTAGAAGATAATGGCGCAACTGAAGTGCCTCTACACTAATGCACGAAGCATGGGTAAAAAACAAGAGGAGCTGGAAGCCATCGTGCACCAGGCAGGCTATGACTTGGTTGCCATCACGGAAATGTGGTGGGACCACTCTCATGACTGGAGTGCTGCAATGTCTGGCTATAGGCTCTTCAGAAGGGACAGGCAGCACAGAAGGGGTGGTGGTGTGGCTCTCTATATTAGAGTGTTTTGATGTTGTGGAACTTGATGCTGGGAATGATAAGGTGGAGTCCCTATGGGTTAGGATCAGCGGGAAGGCCAACAAGGCAGGCATCCTGATGGCGGTCTGTTATAGACCCCCAAACCAGGATGAGGAGACAGATGAGGAGTTCTACAGGCAGCTGGCAGAAGTTGTGAAATTGTCAGCACTTGTTCTCGTGGGGGACTTCAACTTCCCAGACATATCCTGGAAGCACAACACAGCCCAGAGAAAGCAGTCTAGGAGGTTTCTGGAGAGCATGGAAGATAGCTTCCTGACGCAGCTGGTTAGTGAGCCTACCAGGGGAGGTGCCCCGCTAGACCTTCTGTTCACTAACAGAGGACTGGTGGGAGATGTGGTGGTCGGGAGCTGTCTTGGGCAAAGTGACCATGAAATGGTAGAGTTCTCTATACTTTCCAAAGTCAGGAAGGGGACCAGTAAGACCACTGTCTTGGACTTCCGGAGGGCTGACTTTGAATTGTTCAGGACACTGGTTGGCAGAGTCCCTTGGGAGGTGGTTCTGAAGGGCAGAGGAGTCCAGGAAGGCTGGGCTCTCTTCAAGAAAGAAATCTTAATGGCTCGGGAGCGGACTGTCCCCACGTGCCCAAAGACGAGCTGGCGCAGAAGACCAGCCTGGCTGAACAGAGAGTTGTGGCTTGAGCTTAGGAGAAAAAAGAGGGTTTATAATCTTTGGAAAAGAGGGTGGGCCACTCAGAAGGACTATAAGGATGTTGTGAGGCTGTGCAGGGACAAAATTAGAAAGGCCAAAGCTCATCTGGAGCTCAATCTGGCTACTGCCATTAAAGGTAACAAAAAATGTTTTTATAAATATATCAACACAAAAAGGAGGACTAAGGAGAATCTCCATCCTTTACTGGATAGGGGTGAGAAACACAAGATGAGGAAAAGGCTGAGGTGCTTAATGCCTTCTTTGCCTCAGCCTTTACCAGCAAGACCAGTTGTTCTCTGGATACCCAGTACCCTGAGCTGGTGGAAGGGGATGGGGAGCAGAATGTGGCCCTCACAATCCACGAGGAAATGGTTGGTGACCTGCTACAGCATTTGGATGTACGCAAGTTGATGGGGCTGGATGGGATCAACCCAAGGGTACTGAGAGAACTGGCAGAAGAGCTGGCCAAGCCACTTTCCATCATTTACCAGCAGTCCTGGCTATCAGGGGAGGTCCCAGCTGACTGGCAGCTAGCAAACGTTATGCCCAGCTACAAGAAGGGCCAGAGGGTAGACCCGGGGAACTATAGGCCTGTTAGTTTGACTTCAGTGCCAGGGAAGTTCATGGAGCAGATTATCTTGAGCATCACCATGCGGCACTTACAGGGCAACCATGCAATCAGGCCCAGTCAGCATGGGTTTATGAAAGGCATCTCCTGCTTGATGAACCTGATCTCCTTCTATGACAAAGTGACAAGCTTAGTGGATGAGGGAAAGGCTGTGGATGTGGTCTACCTTGATTTCAGTAAGGCTTTTGACACCGTTCCCCACAGCATTCTCCTCAAGAAACTGGCTGCTCATGGCTTGGACTGGCGTACGCTTCGTTGGGTTAAAAACTGGCTGGATAGCCAGGCCCAAAGAGTTGTGGTGAATGGAGTCAAATCCAGTTGGAGGCCAGTCACTAGTGGCGTCCCCTAGGGCTCAGTACTAGGGCCAGTTCTCTTTTTATCTTTATCGATGATCTGGATGAGGGGATCGAGTGCACCCTCAATAAGTTTGCAGATGACACCAAGTTAGGTGTGTATGTTGATTTGCTTGAGGGTAGGAAGGCTCTGCAGGATGACCTGGATAGGCTGGACTGACGATGACTGACGATGGGTTGACTGACGATGACTGATGATGGGCTGAGGCCAACTCTATGAAGTTCAACAAGGCCAAGAGCCGGGTCCTGCACCTGGGGCACAACAACCCCAAGCAGAGCTACAGACTGGGAGATGAGTGGTTAGAAAGCTGTCTGACAGAGAAGGGCCTGGAAGTTTTGGTATATAGTCAGCTGAATATGAGTCAGCAGTGTGCTCAGGCGGCCAAGAAGGCCAACGGCATCCTGGCTTGTATAAAAAGCAGCGTGGCCAGCAGGTCCAGGGAAGTGATTGTCCCCCTGTACTCGGCTCTGGTGAGGCCACACCTCGAGTACTGTGTTCAGTTTTGGGCCCCTCACTACAAGAAGGACATGGAGGTGCTCGAGCGAGTCCAGAGAAGGGCAACAAAGCTGGTGAAGGGTCTGGAGAACAAGTCTTACGAGGAGCGGCTGAGGGAGCTGGGACTGTTCATCCTGGAGAAAAGGAGGCTCAGAGGTGACCTTATCGCACTCTACAGGTACCTGAAAGGAGGCTGTAGCGAGGTGGGGGTTGGTCTGTTCTCCCATGTGCCTGCTGACAGGATGAGGGGGAATGGGATAAAGTTGCATCAGGGGAGGTTTACGTTGGATATTAGGAAGAATTTCTTTACTGAACGGTTTGTTAGTTACTGGAATAGGCTGCCCAGGGAAGTGGTTGAGTCACCTGGAGGTCTTTAAAAGACATTTAGATGTAGAGCTTAGGGATATGGTTTAGTGGAGCACTTGTTAGTGTTAGGTTAGAGGTTGGACTTGGTGATCTTGGAGGTCTCTTCCAACCTAGACGATTCTGTGATTCTGTGATTAGCAGTACACCAGAGCACATGTACTCTGTATAAAATTGCATCAAGGGAGTTTTTGTTCACGATGAGAGACCTCATATAAAGCTCACAAATAGTGAATTCTGTCTGACAAACTCTTTATGGTTTCCAAAGAGACTTCAGACTTCAACCGAACTCTGGTTCAGCCAAATGAAAAAAACTACATCCTGGGAAAAAAAAAAAAAAAAAAAAAATACAACTATGCAGCTACTAAGCAGAGTATGCTAAAACTTTTTATTTCTTAAAGAGGAGCATGGAATAACCATCTGAGTGCTAATTTTCAAAATTCATAGTTCATTTAACATTTTTAAGTAGCGTATATGCTCTTTTTTGACCCTCATTGCAAAGCAAAGAGTGTTCATTCCAACAGATTGCGTATTGCAGAAATGTTTGTAGTTACTACATCTTTCCAAACAACTATCAGGCAAAACCTCTACTGAGTCTGAAGAGTACTGTAAAGTTTTTCTCATAGCTCTGCTTTGTCATAGGGACCCACAAGGATCATCAAGTCCAACTCCTGGGTCCAAAGGACACCCCCTGTGTGTCTGAGATTGTTGTGCAAAGGCTTTTTGAGCTCCGGCAGGCTCGGTGCCGTGACCACTGCCTGGGGAGCCTGTTCCAGTGCCCAACCACTCTGTTAGCGGGAAACTTTTCCTGATATCCAGCCTGAACCTCTCCCTGACGGAGCTTCAAGAAGTTGTCTACACATCACTTCCATTAGAATTATATTCTATGTCTGTAACAGCACTTGAACAACCAAGACTTTTGCTTTTAGTGGGCTTTTCAGATGTTTTCCTTATGTAACCAACCAAAACAGAAAGAAAAGACTAGTGCAAATTACTTCCATCATTCACCATAAATGAATGTTTCTAATCACCACTTGGTTTGAACTGCAGTGTATCAGAAATGCATCATGTACAAATCAATTTTCCAATGTGCCCAAGCTACATTCTGGCTGTGTTATTGATTCAATTGAGAAGCCATATTGTAGAAACAGTTAAGAAAATATTTACAGGAGATTGAGTCTTACAGTAATCAGTAATGAACTTGTTTGTCTGACCTATTTATTCATGACCCACAAGCGACCTGCTTTTTTCTAGTAACTTCTGCCATACACATAAAGATACATAAACTAAGACAACAGACCATTCAATTCCTATATCAATTTTTTCATCTTTAACTAACACAAAAAGAGAATTTGCATCGTGATGACTCCCCGCAACCTCTTGATTAACATGTACCTGGCAACATGGGCAAGCTTCCTCCAGGTAACTATTAAGGCAAAAGTTTACTATCACTTCACATTCAATTTAGCCTTAGGACAAGAGCTATCAGACAAGTTTACATAAGATAACTATGTTCTATTTCCTGGACATTTTAAAAACTGGAAATGATAAATTTTCTTTTAGGTAAAACAGACACTATCTAACATGCTGAATGCCTCATTTGAGATGCTTAAGACTTTTGCTGCACTCACATCTGAGCACCTCCGAACAGCTAGGGGAAGGTCATTATTTTTGATGCGTATTTTTCATGTAAAGACTTAGTATTACAAGGAAGTATTGAATGTAGTTGTCTGCATGCACACACATACTCACACATATAAATATATGTGTCAGAGGAAAACAAGACCATTTATCTTCATGCCATCCTCCTATACTTTTATGGGATCTCTCAAAAGCCTGAGCTTGTAAGCCCCTTTCTTAGCATCCTAACACCTCTGTAAAGTGTCAAGATTTTAGGAACAGCAGCACTACTCGCCTGTGTTACTTCCACATCCATAAAGATTTCAGAAATAAATTAAGACTGTTTATAATTTTTTGGCAGCTTTTTTCTTTGAAGAGCGCTGCTCCTAAATGGAAAAACCCAGCCACTTCTTCTCAAATACCTTTGCTGGCATGCTTTCAGCAGCACAAAAGACACTGACTCCAGGAGAAATACACCTACAGTCCTCAGGCCCTCTTACAATCCTAAAAACACATAAGCCCAAGGCCCTTTGTTTTTCATACACTGTGAGTCCTTCACCCTCCAACTTCCTGGAAAGGTGCTGATGTAGGAGGAAGAGACTGTGGCAATCCACAGGTGCCATTGTGGGGCTTAGGGCAACACTAAACTCAGTCTAGTTATCAGAACAGACAGCCCTAGAGCCAGCAGAATACAAACCATTTTACCTGTAATCAACATTCTCAAAAGGGCTATTCTCCATTTAGGTCTGAGTGCTTATCTTCCCTGAAATGAAAGCTGTTAGTGCACTACATGACAGTACTTCTCAGGAACAGGTTGAATTCATTTATTCTTAGGGGAAACAGAAATACTGCGTAAGAAAGCTCATACAAGAGACCATGGGGGAGCTGGAACTATTGCAGTAGAGTTTCAGTTTCCTTACTCAGCCAAACATTATCAGTCCCACACCTTGTAGGTAGGGGCTTGCCAAAGCAAGAGAATCCTCAGCTCATGTAGGATAAAATTTAAGGAAGCATGCATGTAGTAAAACTTGTATCTCAAAATCTGTGGTTCAGACTACGGCTAAAAGACACGACTGCTGTACAATGCTTTCAGCTGCTCAGCTGTGACTATAGTGTTCCAGCTGGAATTAAGCATTCTTCTGTGCATTTCTAGTGTGCCTGTAGGACCATACCTACTCCAGAAGCTAGAAAAGTTGTTTGTTTGGGGTAAATGAGAAGATGAAAGCAGAGAATACAAGCCAGTGCTTTTTCCCAGAGATTGTTGCAGCTTCCTTGCTCGTTCATATCAGCCTCCTGATATAAACTCAAGAGGTACAAAAATAAGGTACAAGAGGAGGATTTCTTTAGACATAAATAAGTGCTATGGATTAAGTACAAACACAGTACATTATTGTATACTGTGCCCAGAAGAGTTTTTGTGATCATACTATAAGAAAAATGGGCAGCTCTTGACAAGAAATCAATTGTAGAGATGCTGAACACATGCATGCAGTATCTTTTAAGTAAAAAGAAAACAATAAAGCATATATTTTTATCAGGTTTGTTGCTGTTTGCTACAGTTACAGTGGGCAATAATGCTCTTTCAAATTTTCCAGCACAAAGTCCTAATCCAAAGATATTCTAACAAAGCAAGACAAATGCTCACTCAACACAAGAATAGCCTGGCATTTCTGCAGTGAAATATGAAGCTAAGGCCAAATACCGAGGTCAAGTTTTACAGGCAAAACTTTCAGAAACTCCGATGGCTGTCTGTGTGAATGAAGACATCACACTTCAGCCTGTGACTGGTATCATGTGTGGAAAGCATTTTTCTTCTAGATAAACAAAGCAATCTCAACTGCATAGTTCTGGCAAACTTCGCACTTGCATTAATCTCTTTGTGCTGCAATTTCCTTATGGATATTTCAGGCAATTTTAAATGGACAACACCTCTAAGAAGGAGTCTAGCGCTGAAGCCACTGTTATCTTTGGCACTGTGAGGAAGAAATCTAAGATTTGTCTACTAGCTTTAATAAAATGTGAAGATATTCTTGGTTCAGGTTCAAAAAACGACATATCCATTCAGCAAATAAGAAACATTATCTCAAAGCTATTTTGCTTTCTTGCTCTACACCTCTATATAGTACGTTCCACATTCTTTTTCTTGCCCAAAGAATTTTAAGGACGTCTCTCCAGATGTCTGCCCTCTTCTGGACAGAATGAGAAAATGTTTGATTATTTCCACATCGATAAAGTGCAGTGGGCTGGGTTTCTGTGGATGACAATCTAATCCTTTTTCCTCATGTTTCTGTGTAATCACAAAGGTTACACTTTGCTAGAATGAGAACTATGAAATCCAGGTGGCTGCTTCACAGTTCTTCAGTTCTCAATGTAGTTAGCCACCTGTCTATTGCTTTTTTTTTTTTTTTTTTTTTTTTTTGGTATCTTATGCACTTTTTCACTTTTGCATTTCTTCTCTATACTTATCAATGATAAATTAATTTTAATAAACACACAGTTGTATCGTTACAAGTGCTTAATCCTCCTTCACAAAAATAATGGAAAACATTTCCATATTACTTTGCTGCTTAAGGTAAACATGTTAAACAGAACATTATGGCTGGAAGGGGTTTTCTGTCATCTTTTTCCTCTACCCTAAGTCAGGATCAAATATTTCTTTGCTACACTTGATGGGTGTTTGGCTGACCTCTGTTAAAGGCTGCTGGTAACAAGGACTGCACAATATTTGCAGACAACCCAGTCCACTGCTACACCAGTTAACTATTAGTGTTCCTTTAGGAGCACTATAGACTGATAACAGGAGGAAAGGGCTCTAGAGATCAATTTCAAAGGAGACTATTCATCAGGGAGACCAAAGTTTCTTTAAATCGAGTGCAAGGATTAAGATGTAAAGTAGAAATGCTGATAACAAAAAATCCCTGAAAGAGTTTCAGGGACTGGAACCAGGAAGTTAGAGGCTTTTCTCTGCATTATGTATGCGTAGTCATACAACCAGTGCACACTTTGAAACTTTCACTGCACATCTGTGCATCACTGCATGGACTAGGCACCAAGCCAACTGCTGAATTCCTACGAGTCCATGCAGCTCCCACACGTTTACAGCACTAGGACCCAGAGGGAGCTTCATTTCTGTGAGTCAGTGCAGCTAGCTGAGCCCTGAGAGCAGTGAATGAGGCTGGAAAGGCAGAGGGAATGTGAATGGCTCTTCTGGCTTGGGAAAGTGTCCACGGACTGGGGTGCTACAGACTACAAAACAGCTTGGACAACTCTCCAGAATCCCTGTTCCCCCGGTGTCGAGTGATACAGCTCTAAGGTGAGTGACCCCACAACAGTCAGTTTTCTCAAAACAAGTAGGGTGGCTGTTGCACCCGTTGTGGAAGTTTGGTATCTTCAAAATCAGCCAATGCATTTTTGCTGTACTGTGATTTTCACTCTCTTGAAGAGGTACAGATCGATGTCTTTGACATACAGAGTCCTCGTTGCTTAAAAATAACATCTGCTCAGAAAAGCTTGGTCTAATAAAACTGAAAACTGCATTCACTAATGCAGGTTAAACTGCATGCACATCTGGAACATATTCATAAGGCATTTGTGCTTGAATTCAAAGCTTGAAACAGATCTTTAGTAAGAACAGCTTAACCTTAGAGACAGGTAAGTATTCTTCTCATTGTTTTTATCCAGGTAAATCAAAACTTAGTTTTATTTGCATAATACTGCAGTTACTTCTACATTAATATTCTTTACTGTCTCGGTTCTGAGTATTAAGGCTTATTGAACACTTCCCTTTTTTTTTTTTTTCCTTTTATGATAATTCTACTCTAGATAAGAAATCCTGTCTTTTCTAATATAAATAAATAGGAATTCTGGTAAATCAAAGCATGATTGGCTCAAGGCAGAATCCTTCTAGCTATAGGGAGATCTGTTGTTTTCCCTGTGTGTATCCTCTAGGAAGTCTAGTTGGAAAAGCTTACAAACTCCCTGCTGCCTTGGCAGACTGACACTGATAATGTTTATTGATTTATACTGGGTGATAAAGCTGTCTTATCTAATACATCAGTCAGAGACAAAAATGGGGATCCCAGTCACAGAGATGCAGAGTTTGTGTGCTGAGAACAAAAACTGTTTGTGCTTCAGTTGCTTTTTTCACTTTAAATTTTCCTTATATGCTCAAGAAGTTTTGGAGAAACAGTGAAAGTTATCATGCTTGTCAGGCTGGTTTTTCCAAGTTGTCACAACTTCGAAGTTGCATTGGAACTGTAATACAGATAATTTATGGGTGCTTTCATGTGTTAGTGTATTACAATAAAGCTTTTTCAGTACTTTTTTGCTGAGCCAAAATAAAAAGTGACAATTACCTGCAAAAAGATAAGCAGGAAGCTGATTTGCCTGTAAGTTCATATTCTTTGCACTTCTGAGATGCTTCAGATTTTATGGAAAGCAGGCTTTTGTGAAAGCCTGAAAATTATCCTGCCAGCTACCATTCTACGTTTGTCTGCAAATCAGAAGGTTATAATATTTTTTGTGCTTTCACAAAAAAAAGATGGTGTAATGAAAATAAACTAAGGTGTTCACATCGTATAATTATTTGTCCCTCAAATATATTAAAATATATATACATTAATATTGTATTAAATTTCAGCAAGGTCTGGAGAGGAATTCTTTCTGACAAATGTGTGCAGTATAGTAATAGTACTTTCACATCTGGATTGATCCCAGCCACTCACCCTAAAGGGATCTGTTAGTCTGACAAAAGGGTAGCGAAGAAAGTAATTGTGGCTTTCTTTTTCTCACTCTCTTAGCTAAGCAGTGTCTTTCTCAAATCAAAAGCTTAAATTATCTTATCAGATGTCTTCATTTAAGTTCAGTGGAAAATTACAATGAGCACAAAAGATCGTTCTAACCCTTACACTAAGTAAACAGTTATTACATGGAATAATTAGGCAGTTTATGTAATCACTGTAACATGCTAATTCGAAACATCAGATTATAAATATACATAAAATATGTATTAAGATTAGCACTTTTAAGTGAAAAATTCTTTAATGGGATACCCAGAACAAGGGCCAGATAGAACACATTTAAAAGCTAGATTATTTCCATCAACAGAATCAATCCCATAAATTCATTTACTATGCCATGACTTTGGACATAAAAATGATCTTTTAAGTGCAAATTTAATTGTTTTTCTGTTTCTCCAATATTCTTTTGGAACTGATAGAATATTGAATTCATAGTAATTAGCATTAATTGAATTAAATTGAAGGCATGAGGAAAAAATATTCATGATTTTAAGAAGATAACATTCTACCATTTTCTAGGTTCTAAAGAACAAACTTGGATGTTAAAAACAAAGAGTTAGTAAAATTAATACTTTAAGTCCGAAAGGTTTAATATTTTAGCACCAAAAGTCAAATGATGGTATTGGTGGGTTTTGAAATATTTATTTATCCTTTAAATCTTAGTCCAATAAAACCTAGTGAAACTCAGTATCTTTCAAATCAACTACAGCAATGGTGACCTCTGCTGGCAACTACCCTCTCAACAAAATAAGTTTAAAAGGCTTGTTCAGAAAGTGACTGTGAAATAAAATATTTTTTAGATCAGCTGATACATTTGGAGAAGTGTAAGATACCACCTCTTCTCACAGAACTTGCCTCATGGTAAAAGGGGTTAAAGGCCCATGTAACAGTGCTACTACTACTGCTTGCCTTTCTCAGTAGGAAGGATATTATCTCTGTCCTGAATTTGACTTCAGCACAGTCACAGAAGTCAATGTATTTAAGACAATTTCTACAACAGAAGGATCTCCCACCCTGGGATGGATGTCATATGGGATGTGTGTGTTTTGTTTTCCTGACACAATGCCCTTTGTGCAGCTCTGCTGAATTCATGAAGCATTTGCATGTATGTGTATTTATACCAAAAAATGTGTGGCCAAGAAAAGCAAGATCATTTTTGCTTTTGCCAAGAGATTGTAGTATCTATTAATGTAATTCATGTGCACCCCAGAAAATCTCAGACCCTTGATATAAACCTGTACTATGCCTTTGTCCTGAATATTGCTCGTAGCTCTGGTCATTATCCACATTTCAGAAAATATGGAATAAAGTATAAGAAGAAAAGGTGCAGAAGGCAACAAGGATGATGAAAGGCCTGGAACAATTTCCATATTTAGAGAAACTACATAGATTACCATTTCTAAGTGGAAAAGAGATGGCTGAGAAGGTATGTAGTGAAGATATTTAGAATAATAACTGTCCTGAAGAAGTTTAAATGGAAGTGACTGTTGTCAGTTCAAAAATTGAGGAGCAGGAAATGAAAATAGCATGTGGCACATTCAAGGCAAACAAAAGAAGGTGGTTCCTCTCTCCATTCATGATAAAATTAAGGAATTATTTTCCATGGGATATTGTAGTTTGCATGGGTTCAGCAAGTGATCAGACAAACTAAAAGCAAATGTACTACCTGTTCTTCAGAAAATCTGTGATTCAAAAATGACTGCAGAGTGGACAAGTATACTGAGAAGATTATGGTCGCTCTATCCTTACATCACTCCCTAAACATTATTAGCCTTCTCCTCAGTGTTTCAGCCTGTTGAATACTTGACTTATCCTAGCAAGAAGAACAGTAACTACATAATATTTGCTATGGGTTGCTGGTTCACTGATGAAAGTATGGAGATTTTGGTAAAATTAAAAAAAAGTATAGCATTATTTTTACTTAAGTGTTCAACAGTCAGGTGTAAGCTTGTGTTCATGTAAGTTTCCACCAGAGACAGAGATTAATGCTGAGATGTATGACTATTCAGGCAAATCACTCTAAGCAGATTATGACTGAGATACTGGTGAAAGGCCTAAGAAAGTATGTCTGATTGATCTTGTGAAATTCAGTGAAGTATACTCCAAATGGGAAAATATAATTTTATCTCAGTTCCTTGTGGCCTGTTTATTTGTAGAGCTGACATTTTATTTGAGACTTCTAACTGAACTCACATCTTTACTAACTGCTTTCACTAAAAATATTATACATACAGTTAAGTAAACAGCGCGGAAATATCACATCATTAATTACACTGTCACTATACCTTTCACTGCATCACCCCACAAAAGGCAACAGTCCAGAGAATGATGATGCAAACACTGAAACCTGAATGAGAACCACTCGTGTATTCTAAGGTTGAAAGACAGATGTAAGATGTCAACTTGACATTGTTAACGTGTCCCCAAGTATAGCTGACTTGCTGTTGATGAATTAAATGTATTTTTCAGTCTAGAGCATGCATAAAGAAACACGGAATTATACAGAACTTTCTGTGCATAAAATGAGATTTTGTGCCCACAAATCTTGATTATCTGAGATTAATAAAGACCCGCAAATAAGTTACATTGTACTGGAGCATTAAAACTTGTCACTCATAAACTCATATTGAGAACTTGAGAGAAGGGATTAAATCAAATTTAAAGGATACACAAAGGATATGTAAGACACTGGCTGTATTGGCAGAGATTTGTGAAGTCACCAAGGATGTAAAGAGTTCATTAGTCAGCACATCTCTGAGTGCATTAGCTCCAGATGAAGCACACCCAAATATATCATACCACATAGTTGCTTTCATGTTTTCATATGAATGAGAGGCATGGTACTTGACAACTTACAGGAACAATGTCTGTGTGTTTGTAATCATGTGAAAGATATCAAGAGAAAGCATGCAAAGTGCTGCCATGTATTTTGAGCTTGCATACAGCTATTGAGAAGAAAATTACTATATGTATGTAGACATATGTAGACATCATATATGATGTAGACATACGTAGACATCAGGCCCTACCTACATACATACATACATGAATGAGACTTCTTTGGCATGGTATCTAAACCCAAAATTTAAATGACTGAACAACGTATTTTGAAATAACATGTAGGATGATTTTACTGCTAAGCTTCTGTAATATTGTTTGAATTTTATATGCCACCACTAAATGAATGAAACACCTTTGATTCATCCTTGGAGGCAGTGTTTTTCCCAGTAAAGAGACATTTAAAGAGACATTCTTTTTTTTTTTCCTAGGCTCTTGTATTTAAGGTAAAGCTTTGAGATATTATGGCATAGTAGTTCACAGTATCAGAAGATACAATCATACTCTATCAGATTCACATTATCTATTGCTGGGAACGGTTGTATCACATAAATATGTCTTCCAAATCATCATATCACATGATGATTTTTTGACACTTCCAAATATCCATATCACATAAATATGGCTTCCAAATTTAATTGTGCTATCCCCTAGAAGAAACTCTTTCGTTGTCACTTCACATAGCAAAAGTCCTGGCCTGAGCTTTAGAACCCAAACACTAACATGGTCACCCCTCAGTCTGACAGTCCCTCCAAATATTTGTTGAACGCAGCTCTGGTCACTTTCAGAAATTGTACCTGCAGTAACCAGACCACTTGATGTACTTCAATTATTTTGTTCAGGCATAGACCATTAAATTGTTTACAAAAAAAAAAAAAAAAAAAATCCCTAATTTATGTTCTTGGCTCCAAAATCAAATTCCCTGGTCCCATAGGGTTCATAAGAGTGTGCTAATAAAAGAGCAGATTCTGCTTCCATTGAGTTGTTACATATCAAAACTGCCATTGTCAGTGCAAAAAGATTCAAGCACTAAGAAAAAAAAAAAAAAAAAAAAAGATAATCAGATAAACAAAAGGTAAGACAGTTTCTTTGACTTTGTTTTGGACCTTGGCTTATATATTACTGACAAAAACATTATGAATGTGTATGTTATTCAAATACAAAGCTCCTTCCAAGAATAAAATTAATGAAATAAATAACTGATAGAATTGAACTGATTCTGAGTTAAGGAGTATGTGACAAAAATTGATTTAGCTCAGTTAGCTGTTAACTGTTCAGAAAACTAATGGAAGATTAGACTTTTTCTGACAGTCCTGACCTACAATAAGTAAGTTAGTCAAGCACAAAAGCAGATTATTTCCTTGACAACTTTCTGTTTGCTAATTGTGGATTTGCTTGTCTAAAAATTACTATTTTTTTCCTAACCTCAAACATTTCATATTTTCCCTCTGTATTGTGTATATAAAGGTGACAGATTTTTTTGTTATCTAGTTCACCAATTGGCTTTGACTGTCTATTATTTATACAACCATGTGCAATCTACACTATTAAAAAAAAAAGGTATCTTCAGAATTTTTTTGTGATGGAAATTTGCCAGGTACCTCATTGCTATATTACTTTGATCATGGTATATTTAACTCTATTTAGCTCTGTCTGACTGACTATGTGTTTTTCTATTTTGAACCATATCTTTTTATTTTTGGAAGCCATTATATGCCTGTTGATTTAGGTATTAAAAATAAAATAAAATAAAATAACAATAAATAATAAAATAAAATAAAAAACTGTGGTTGTTCATAAAGAGATTTGCCCAGTGGTGAATGATAGACACAGCCTGCATTTTCTGAAATGCATCATTTCCTGTCCATTATTTCATGATCTTTTCAGACATTGTGTAGCAGCCCCAGACCTGCAAGGTGTCTAGGCGCATGCCTTACCACAGCCATATGACTAGCTCAGTTGAAATATTCATTAATATATTTCAAGAAAAACTCACAGTTCTGATGAACATAACTCGCAATTCATCCCTACTGTAGCACTGTACTTCCACTGATCATGAAAAAGATTACATTGTGGCCTTTAGTGAGAGTTAGCAGGGCACATCAGCTGCAGTGGGTCAATAGGCAAGAGTTAACTGTCAGTTAACTGCAGCTGTCCATATCCTTAATTCTCTGTTGCTTTCATATTTCAGATTGAAAACCAATACTTATACACAGCAGCCACACAACATCATTGTCCCTCAATACTAACTGGAAAGAGAGCCTAGAACAGTCTCTGAAAATTTAGAGTTTTCATCTTACTGAGATCCATGAAGCATACTTTCTAAATGCAACAGATGGACCACTACTTTGCATAGTCTACAGACAGCTGCTGCTCAGAGCTTTGTGACTTCACAGGACAATTTGTTTCAGGGTAGGATGACCTAAGAAAGAAAGGGCAACTTTTTCAAAACTAGCCTCTAATTTACAGTTGCACTGTATTTGTGTGTCATATTTAGGACTCACTTAGCAGGTTCTGAATCAGTATGTAGCCTGAGAGTACAACCGCTTTGGAAATTTGATCCCAGGAATGGGAAATCAGACACTTAAAAACTAAGATACCCACAAATAATGTTTTCTATAGGGCACTTGCTAAAAGGAGCTATAGTATCCTATTCCATAGCGTAGTCTAGTATTGTATAGTATAGTATGCTATTCCATTCCCTATTAGCTTCTGCTTGCATTTCTGAAAGTCCATAGGAAACTAATTGTCCATGTGGTGTTGGTGTTAAAATTTCTGTCCATTTGGTCCTAAGGTTTTTAGGAAGTTAAGAAAATAAAATAATCTTTCTAATCATTCATATTTAGTATAGTTTCATAGTCCATTCAAATTACCATTTTATGGCAGTTTACAGATCTCAAGGAACCAAGTACACTGAGAGCGTGAATTGCTCAGAACGTAAGACCAACATACATGAATGTAATCATAGGGGGGGTTAAGTATTCTGAATTACATTGACTTGTTAAGTCCTTTTAATTAAATATGCAGGTGGATATAGGAACTGTGGCTGATACTTTATACAGCTACATTTCATTATATTTGAGTGATTTCTGGATTCTCTAGAAAGTATAAGGACTCCCAAGTAACCATCAACTTCCTTCTGTTTTGTAATGATATATCAAGCTTCCAAATTCCAGCTTATTTCGCTTTCATTTTTTACCAGGAACCTTCTTGAAAAATGTTGCACACATACCCCATGTGAATAAAGGGAGTAGGGAGTACTCTCTACTTTCTACCTTGCCCAGTGATAGTGATACCACTTTGTATTGCAAAAGTTACAGCTTTCTGTCTGAATTAAGAAAATCTCTTAAGAGTCTTTTGTGGTTAATGGATATATGCTCTTTATGTACCAGTAAAACAGCAGGAAATTCCATACCCCAAAAAATTATAATGTAGAGAATATCTTCAGTTTTCTATGACTTTCTGTCTTTTTGTGTTTGCATGTATTAGCAATTTATGAACATAAGTAGAATTATGGACACCACCTACAGCATCATATTTGACAATTTTTTTTTTAATCATAGAATCATAGAATATTCCGAGTTGGAAGGGACCCATAACGATAATCAAGTACAACTCCTTGCACCGCACAGGTCTACCCAAAAGTTTAGACCATGTGACTTAGTGCACAGTCCAAACGTTTCTTAAATTCATACAGGCTTGGTGCAGTGACTACTTCACTGGGGAGCCTGTTCCAGTGGGCAACCACCCTCTCAGTGAAAAATCTCCTCCTGATATCTAGCCTAAACTTCCCCTGCCTCAGCTTCACCCTGTTCCCGCGGGTCCAATCACCGGTGTTAATGGAGAATAGGTCACACGCCTCTCCACTCCCCCTCGCTAGGAAGTTGTAGACCATGATGAGGTCCCCCCTCAGCCTCCTCTTCTCTAGGCTGAACAGGCCCAGTGACCACAGCCGCTTTTCACACGTCATCCCCTCCAGGCCCTTCACCATTTTTGTTGCCCTCCTCTGGACACTCTCCAACAGTTGAATGTCCTTTTTGTACTGTGGTGCCCAGAACTGCACACAGTACTCATTTTTTCAGGTACAGACCTTTTATAATTGATCATCAACAGAAAATGTCACATTTGTATGTTGTTGGTTTTTGTTTGTTTGTTTGTTTGTTTTTCTGATCTCCTAAAAATTGTTAAATATCAGAAAAAAAAAATGTATACTTTTTTTTGCTATCATCTCTATGCATCTAGAAAAAGGCTGAGTTTTGTGTTGGACTTTCAACACAGAAAATATTTCAAAGTGGCACAAATTTTTGTGGGAAAAGAAAGAAAAAGATAGAAAGATAGAAAGATAGAAAGAAAGAAAGAAAGAAAGAAAGAAAAAGAAAGAAAGAAAGAAAGAAAGAAAGAAAGAAAGAAAGAAAGAAA
>NC_048918.1:6603364-6649996 GCF_011077185.1 Oxyura jamaicensis | reverse complement strand
AGAAAGAAAGAAAGAAAGAAAGAAAGAAAGAAAGAAAGAAAGAAAGAGAGTATAAAGTCAGTTATACAGAGTTCCCTGAGAGAAGGAAGGCCTGCAAGTATTAAGAAGAAATGCAGCATCATAGAATAAATCAAGCTGCAAGGGACCTCAGGAGGTCACCTGATCCAAATTCTTTCTTAAAGAGGGGTCTATCTAATAGAAGACTAAGGGTCATTTAATAGAAGACTAGGATTGTGTAGTCAATAACAAGAAGAAAACTTCAACAGTGAGATGATCAATGCAGAAGGCTGGGGATAGTGAAAGTGCAGCCATACAACCAGCTTTTTAAGGAACTCTGAACCAACGAACAGAATTCAGTCTCTTAGTTAAGACTCAGATGGGCTCCACTGATGAAGTATGATGATCATGTGATAGTGCCCTGTATTTATTACTGGTTTGACACCTACAAGGTGTTCCATATTAGAAATCAACCATTGTGGGTTTTCTCTTGCTTTGCCTTTCCAACCAGCTACAGCTCACAGTCATCAGATTTGGTATTTTCTTTTTTTATCCTATTTTCCTCTGAACAAGAGTCCAGATTAAGTACTTCCATGAACTATGAGAAATTATCATTTCACAGGCTAGATTCTTTCCTGACTATTTTTCTCCTGTGATGGGAACTAGGCCCAGTTTTGCTCTCCCCACTGACATATTTTTGGACCTAGGCAAAACAGTGAAAAGACTGAAGGGACTTAAAATCATGGGCAGATTCAGAAGGCTCATATGCTTGGTGTCCCTTCCACTGCAAAAGATAGTTGAACAATCTGATGGCAGGTTAAATAACAAAAGAAAGTACTTGTTCACACACCATTTAGTTAAGCTGTTGGCTCCTAATCACAAGATATTTTGCTGCTAAAAATATAAACAGATTCAAGGAATTGCTAGACAGGTACACGGAAGGGAAATACATTTAAAATTTTAAGAACACAGAAAACCTCTCTGGCACTGAAAGCTGCTCATCTAAACACTGCAGAAGGATAGGGAAGTTGTTGGAAAAGTACCACTATATGCTTATCTTGTTTTTATACAATCCCTTAAGCATCTTCTATTGTTCTCTGTCAGAGACAGGAAGGACAAAATGAGCCTTGCATCTGGTCCAGCATGGTCATTCTTATGTATTGACAGTATTTTAAAGGGGTTCTCTTTAATGGGAAGCAAGCTGATTATTCTCATCACACTGTTAGCAGTTTTATTCATTTTGCTCAGCAAAACAGCTCTTAGTAATTGCTTTTTTTACATGGAAGGAAAAAGTACACAAATTGTGTCAAGAGGAAAAGTACAGACAGAAATTTCCTCTTTATTTTGTTTTAACTCCTTTTACTGTGGGTGCAGCATGGAACCAGCTACTTTTCAGTCAATTACCTAATAATAATTCAAGATTCTTCCTATAATAAAGTCTCCAGTGCTGTAAATATGTCTGGTATTCTTTATTCATATATAGATGGCATTCCTCTACATTACTGCCATACATTGGCTGTTTGATAGCATGTGTTGTTTGCTGATGCTCAGTATAACAAGTGATCTCATAGAATATCTTGAGTTGGAAGAGACCCACAAGGTCTCTTGCTCATCAACTCCAGTTCCTACCTAAAAATCAAACCATATGCCTGAGAGCATTGTCCAGATGCTTGAGTCCAAATTGTTTGAACTCTGGCAGGCTCGATGTTGTGACCACTGCCCTGGGGAGCCTGTTCCTGTGCTCGACCACCCTCTTGGTGAAGAACCTTTTCCTAACATCCAGCCTGAACCTCCCTGTCACAGCTCCATGCCATTCTCTTGGGTCCTGTCACTGTCCTCAGAGAGAAGAGATCAGCGCCTGTCCATCTGTTCCCCTCATCAGGAAGCTGTAGGCCGTGATGAGGTCACCCCTCAGACTTCTCTGAGCTGAACAAACGAAGTGGCCTATCCATTCCTCATGCATCTTCCCCTGTATCACTGAGCTTTCTCCTCTTCTTTGTTTGTCATATTTTTCACTTTTGCATTAATTGCTAATAATATTAATTACTGCAGGTTACAGAGTCACACTAAATAGCTCAAGGTCTATCCTCTGCTTGTCTGGGTTAACATTTTTATTCAGTCCCTTATTTTCTTGTTCATATTAAAATAAGCACTATGATAAGCAGCAGAAATAATGAAACCTTGTTCCCTGTGGATTTGCATGCAATGGTAAGACTTTTTGATGTCTACTAAATTTGTGAGCACATGTGAGGTCTGAATAATATTTAGGGCATGCCCCTGCACATAACTGCCATAATAGAAATTCTATAATCAAATGAACTTCTAAGACTATAGCTTTTCTTTTGGTCAGTACCTTTCCCTATCCCCCATTTGTATGAAACTTTTAGAAACATATTATCTTTAAAACATCTAGCCTTTTATCACATATGGTTGACACTTGACAATCTCAAGGGTTATTGGGTCCAGTGTCCACAAGACTGGCAGTGTCATTTCACAAGTCATTTCTGTTTTCAAACAGATTAAAAACAGCCAATGCTTTTTGTTGAACCCAGTTAGTGTTAAAGTCTATTTGACGATTAAGAACTGTCTACGTGGTTATGCATTGAACTTGTATAGTAGTTCGTGTTTTATTTATAGAAATGGCAAGCCACAGAAACTAGACATATGTTTATTTTCCATGTCAAGAAGCCTTTCTGTTCCTCTCCTTATTATTGGTGTTTTTGTCTGTGTGTTTTGAGAAAGAAAAGCACTAGTGCCCTTCCTTCTCATTTCCTCCATGCCTTCTTTTTAATTTCAAAGCAAAGAAATTAAGAAATTATTTAATGAACTGAAGAATTTCTTACCTTTGTTCAATATTTCAAGTTTTTTAAATAATTCAAAAGTCATTTGAATTCAGTTTTCAGCTCTTTGACCTTGTGCTCAAGTGATCTTGCCATCACTTGAAAGTGAAAGGAAATACTTTCTAAGACAAGGATGTTTTCAACACCACAGAGAAAATGATCTTATATTCTTGGCCATATTTAAAGTTTATCTCTCTACTTATGAAATAAAACAAATTTGAAAAAGCTTATTTCCCACTGACATATATTTAAAGTCTGACATTTCACACGGAAACTAGGTGCACACTTAATCATACCTAATCATCAAAAATCCTTCTGGTTTTGATTTTAAGCAGGCAGAAAGTTAGCTTGTAAGACGTACAACTTGATTATCTACTTTGAAACTAGCAGTCATGCAAAAAAATGCAAGGAAAAGTTAAAATATGCTAAATACAAACACAAGAGGCTTCCTTAAAAAGATTTCTGAGTCAGAAACCTACTAGGCATACCTTATAAAATTTCCCTCCAGCTTATTTTCCTTGTATTAGACAACCTAAAATATTAAGGTATTCAAAATCTGATGAAAGTTGTAGGAAAAACAGACAAATGCCAAAGAAAAATCTATTTAATGCCACAATTATGACTACAATCTGTGGAGTCTTGTCCTTCAACAACATTTATGATTTTCATGGAATCATAGAATGACTTGGGTTGGAAGGGACCTTAAAGATCACAGAACCACAGAATCACGGAACGGTTGGAAGGGACCTCTGAAGATCGCCTAATCTGACTTCCCTGCCAAGCAGGATCATCTAGAGCACCTTGTGCAGGATAGCATCTAGGCGGGTTTTGGATATCTCCCGAGTAGGAGACTTCACAACCTGTCTGGGCAACCTGTTCTAGTGCTCTGTCACCCTCACGGTAAAGAAATGCCCTCTCATATGCAGATGGAACTTCTTTTACCTCAGTTTGTGCCTGTTGCCTCTTATCCTGTAGCTGGGCACAACTGAAAAGAGTCTGGTCCCATCCTCTTAACACCCTCCCTTCAAATATTTATATGTATTGATGAGAGCTAGGAGAAGTGGCTGATACCTCAGAGGTCTGTGCTGCCATTCAGAGGGACCTGGACAGACTGGAGATATGGGTCAAGAAGAACCTCACGAAATTCAACAAAGACAAGTGCATGGTCCTGCACCTAGGAAGCAATAACCCCAAGTACCAGTGCAGGCTGGGAGCTGATCTGCTGGAGAGCAGCTTTGCAGAGGGGGGCCCTGAGATTCCTGGTGGACAACAGGCTAACCATGAGCCAGCAATGTGCACTTGTGGCCAAGATAACCTCATTCCAACCTCACTGCCAAGGGCATGGATGACACCCACTAGAGCAGGTTGCCCAGGGCCTCATCCAACCCAACCTTGAACATCTCCAGGGACAAGGCATCTATAGATTCTCTTGGCAACCTGTTCCAGGGTCTCACCACCCTCTGAGTGAAGAATTTCCTCATAACATCAAATCTCAAATCTCAATCTCCCCTCTCTTAGTTTACAACTGTTCCCCCTTGACCTATCAAAATCTGCCTGTGTAAAAAGTCACTGTCAATATATTTTTATAAGCCGCCTTTAAGTACTGAAAGGACACAATGAAGGCTACCTGGAGCCTTCTCTTCAGGCTGAACAGCCCCAGCTATCTCAGTCTTTCTTTATAGGAGAGGTGCTCCAGCCCTCTGATCATCCTTATGGCCTCCTCTGTACCCGCTTTTCATACTATAGATCACATTTGACTACAAATGCCATCTTTTGTCTCATTTTACTATATGCTCGTGCATACTACCTTCCTTCCAAATCAGAAAATAATAATACAAAAATAACTGATATGATTGTTCCTGACGATTTATCAGACAAAAGTATTAATCAATGTATTATTGATTAATACATTGATAATATTTGTTGTGCACCTCTTAGTATTAATCAATAATACATTGATTAATACTAAGAGGTGCACAACAAATATCCTCAGGAAATATGTGGTTACCTACAATGTTAAGTGATATAATGACAATGAACTTCAAATACATTGGATTATTTGAACTCATTAATACTGGCACATAAAACATGGAAATGCAGATTTAAAATCAGACTTTTCTTAATGCTTTTTGTGGAGCTAGAGAATATGCAGAAACCAGACGTGGCTGTCAGTAAGTAGGATATTAATATGCTGCCCTGCCTGCAGAAGACTGCCAAAGAGTTTGTGAATGCATTCACTTTGCACTTCATCTACAGTGCAAATACACGTGTTTCATAATGGATGCAACATACATTTTTCATTATGAGAAAACATTTTCAGATATTTGTTCTGGACATTTTTCTCATTGTGTCTTGCACGCTGCTGAGTGACCTGCAGCAAAAGGAAATAAAAACTAGAGTCATAAATATGTGAGGAAATGATTATGCATTTTATTATGCTTCTCTATTGTGACTAACAGCTAGATAACATAGACAAAAAAGGTATTATCTCATGAGCTTCACCAGCAGGTTCCTGGCTGACCATGGTTGTTTGTGTAGTATATGACTGTTGGAGCAAACCTTTCTTTAAGAAATCCGTTCTACTTCAATTACCGTTCTTAGCAGGGTTGAACATAAAGATTGATAAAGACATTATTTTTGGTTTATGTTACCCAATACAGAAAAGCAGAATTAAAAATTAGCATTATAAACTCTGAGTGAAACTTTGTTGGCGTTTAATGTATTGTTAGTAAAAGACACATTGTGAATTTGTAATGATAATTTATATTCCTTTTCACCTTCCCAAAACTCATATGGGGTGGGCTCCAAATTAGCAGTTAAAGAAGTAATATGACATGGACTTGTGGTAAGACACAAAGCCCAGGAAACACAACTGAAGTCTGGTGAAGAGCCAAAACCCTTTATCCTCCATTTCTGGCATTTATGTTGGGTGAGCCTTATTGGCATGTGATAAATTTATCACTTTGATCCAGTGGAAAAAAATAAGAGATGTAATTGCTTATTTTTAATAACAGATCTTACCTAAGGTTCTCCCACCTTCTTTGCAAGTCTCTACTGTGTAGTATAGTACAGCTGGATGAAAAAAATGTTTAATTCCAGGTTTACTATTTGCAGCCAGACATCTGTGTTGTAAGTTTTATGATTATATGATTGGTAATTAAAGAAGAATACAGTGACATATTGTTTAGGGTCACAATATGATTAAGAATACATTAACTGTGACATGCTGTTAAGTGTTATTTGTGCTTGGAATTTCCAATATTATATGTGATGGAATAGCTTCACATGACAAATACTCAATATTCTACGTCAATGCAAGTAGTCAGTAAAATTGTGCAACCATGTGGGTGCAGGAAAAAAAGATGACTCATTTACAGATGTGCTGATGATGAATTCTTCATCACTGCATACAACCTGAGGCACATCAGGAACCAAACAAGTATTCAAATAACCACCAGATTTCCAACTGGACAGAATCTTGCAAAAAAATGACATAACCTGTGTTCAGCTCCTATTTAAACAGTTTTTGCTGGATATAAGAAAAACCCATTGAAATATCCTTTGGGAATTAAGTCCTCTAAAAAATAACAACTGAAAAAGCTACTGACTTAACTCCAAAATATCCCACTTCCCTTCCAAGTGGGATCTTTGCTGCTAGTACTAATATCTGCAAGAAGTTGTGTAGGTTGGTATTATTTATGTTCTAAAAACTTACTTCATTCCATGAGTCTAATTCATGGAGTCTCTGCAACTTATCTATCCCAGAAACAAGGTAGCATTGCATCATTGTCCAGAAAGAAGAATGTGAGAGGGCAAGTGCCATGTTCCAGTTACAGATTGTTAATCTGTACATTACAGTATAACCTAATGTAAACCTGTAAAAGTGGAATAAAGTTCTTCAATTTTGAGAGAGCCCTAATGACAATCTTCAAATCATTGCAAAGAACAATAGTAGTTTTCAGGAAGGAATCACTGCATGCCTGAGGAAAAAAAAAAAAAAAAAAAAAAATTCTGTTTTCATCTTTTCATTTTATCTAAAATTCACAGGTGATATTTTGACACAGTTGACTGAACTTAGTCACTAGATCTTGATTACAGTTTGGCATTTCCTTCTGTGTAGGCTGATCCATAGGGAATGCCGCTCATACTAACACTGAATTAGAGCAGGATGACTCAGATGATTAATCATGTTTCCTATTTCTTATTAAGAAGCAAATGTTTGGCTTCTCCAACTGCTAAAGTGATGATTGTAAAGCCTATGTTATAACTCACACAGTTTTGGTCACCCCTGACTCACGTTCTAAGAGAAGGAAAGTAAACTTTTAATCTATGATCTCTTACACAGCTATGTAACTGACAAACACAAATAACAATACTGCATCCGGTGTTTTCTGTTTGCCATGAAGTCCTTGTCATTTGAGAGAGATTTTTTTTCCTTTCCTGTTTCTTTCCAATCAAGATTTGTCCTTAGTTTGGAATCAACCTTAAGTGCATGGTTTATGGGTTCTGACAGTAGTTCATGCTGCTGTCAAATTGCCACTGGAACCAGAGCACACAAATTTTGCTAGGTAAATCTAGTCACATCCTAAACAAGAAGATAGCACAGAATCTACAGATGAACCATGTCTCTAATCTTCAGTCCAAAAATTTGCTGAATTTATAAATCAAGTTGACTAAAATAAAAAAAATAATAATAATAATAATAATAAAAAAAAAAAGCACTTGTAAAAATCTCATCTTTATTAAACATGGAGCTTCCTTTTTCTTTCATAAATAGGTAAATTGCAACAGAAAGGCAGCCAGTACAAAGTATGTGATCACTGTCATGAACTGTACAAGGTAAATGGACACAATGAACCTAGGTAACCAAATATCAACTAAAGGCACCATGATTCGAAACAGACAGAAACTGACACTCTCCCAGCTTCTAACTAAGTAGATCTCCCAGCATGGAAAGGTTACTAGTTATGGGGAAGAGTTTAGAAAATTAATGACATTAAAAATGAGATTCATTGGCAACTGTAATTCTAACTCCACTAAGCATCGCCAGAGGCCTGGCATGAAGAAACAAGTACTATTTCAAGCAGGCTGCAAAGCCAAGGGACACATTAACATCTGTCAGAATCATCTACAGTCGAGATTCTTATTGATCTTTGAATGCCACAAGTCTTTAGAACATTTACTTTTTTTTTTATCACAAATCTGTGGATTTAGTTTTTAAATTTTAAATACCCTTCCCTCTATTTCAGCTGTATGTTTTAAAATTAACTGAGTGTGATGTAGCTAAGTATTAAAAGGGCAGGAGAAGATGTAGTTCTTCTGAGCTATACACTGTCAAGCCTGGCCTTGTATGTAAAAGAGGAGCAGGGAGCAGTTCTGTTGCTGTAGCTAGCACTGCTGTTACTAGCCTTCAAACTGTTGATGTTCATGTTTAGACTAGGTTGCTGTGGATTTTGTTTCTGCCTTATCCCTGTCTATCATTATTAACAAGATTAAGACTTTACCCACATTCTTCTAATTAAAATGCCAGAATTCTGGGAAGAGATTGCAAGTCTTCTTTTAGCAAAGTAATCAGGTATTATCAGTATATCTGTGAGTTCAAGTTACCACTTCTTAATATCAAAGTTTACACAAAGTTAGCACTTATCCATGCAATCCAGAGAATATACTTTTGACAAAGCATTGTGTTATCTCTGAATATATAACTCATTATCCACACTGGTTAGAGTAGCAGGTTTCATTTTGTAGTATGGGCATCAACAGCATTTGCATACTATAGTATGCAATACTATAATACACATACAGCGTTGCTGCCTCAAGCTGATGAATTCACAGGTTTTGGAATTGTCATCCTTCTCAATAGTTTAGGTAACCAAAGGTTCTCACATCTTGCTTGGGACGTGATCATTTATGTGCAACATTTTTCCCTTATTAAACTGTAAGAAGCATGTCCTGGATTTCAAGCTGTATTGCAGTTACCAGCTGTAGCCTTTAAATATTATTTACCAGTTATTAATTCTGTAGCTTCTCATTCCTATAACAAGTTACTACTGCAGGATTTTCACTGCAGGTTTTTCAAAAGTGCCTCCTCCCACTTCATCTCCTTCCTCTATATCTCTTGTATGGTATGTAAAACAGTACTAAAGTTTTTCAGTTTCTGCAAGACTGTTTTGAAGAATGTACTGTGAGAAATTCTTTTTTTGCAGCAGTTTGGTCATCCCAGTTCCAAGAATTTACACATTCAATCTATTGATAGTTCTAACTCTGTAAATGGAAAAAGATTCATACTTAATATAATAAAAGACCCTGGGAATAATTATGCAGTGGTAAGCACAGTGACAATAATCTTCCAATCCTGGCCTATTTTTATTAGAATTACTGCACTTCAAACCCTGGATAACAGGAAAGTCAATGAACCACACAGGTAGTTTAAGTGTGAATAGTGCAGCAACATTAATGATTAGCATCACTTTGCAATTTAGGCATTCAGATTTGTTCAGACTGAGAACAAGGCCAAACAGAGTTCTAGAAAAAGTGTGGAAACATGCAAGAGCACAACTAAAAGGAAAGATATGGATCTTCCTCATTATACTTTTTGACTGTAGGAAAAAATGCCTTCAGTAACCAGATGATGTTGGAATACAGGAAATCAACACGTAAGACCATTCATTTGACAAGGGTTAGTGCTAGGTCCTGCACTGGGGCCATAACAATGTGATAGAGCAGTATAGGCATGGGGAAGAGTGGCTAGAAAGTTGCCCAGCAGAAAAGGACTTGGGGGTGCTAGTCAACAGCCAGTTGAACATGAGCCAGCAGTGTGCTTATGTGGCCCAGAAGGTCAATGGCATTCTGCCTGCATCTGAAACAGCAAGGTCAGCAGGACTAGGGAGGTGATTGTCCCCTTGTACACAGCACTGGTGAGACCACACCTCAAATATTATTTTCAGTTTTGGGTCCCTCACTACCAGTAGGATATTGACTTTCTCAAGCATGTGCAGAGAAGAGCAACAAAGCTGGTGAAGGGACCAGAGAACAGGACTTACGAGAGAACAATTCCCTACTGAGGGAATTGGTGTTGTTTAGTCTGGAGAAGAGGAGGCTGAGGGACTACATCATTGCTCCCTACAACTACCTGAAAGGAGCAAGGAGCGTGACAGGTTCTTTTTTCAGGTGACAAGTGACACAATCTCAAATTGTGCCAGGGGAGGTTTAGATTAGATATTAGGAATAATTTTGTCACAAAGAGGGTGGTCAAGCATTGGAATAGTCTGTCCAGGGAAGTAGTGGAGTACCCATTCCAAACATATTTAAGAAACGATCATCTGGTTCTATGATCCTTTTTAATACTGTTACCTCCTGTATACTTGAGAGTCCTTTACAGAGAGAACAAAGTGCAAAAAAATCTTAGTTTAAATGAAGTACAGGCTTTAGCAACCTCTGCTTGAGAACTGGAAACAGGGATTTGAACTCACCCGTCAACCTCAACAATTCTTATAAATCTGAACTTCACAATACACTTGTAGGAACATTTTAGGGTTCTTACAATCATAGAATCATTGAATCATCTAGATTGGAAAAGACTTTTTAGATCCTTAAGTCCAACCATCAACCTGACCTACTAAACCATATTCCTTAATGCTACGCCCATATATTTCTTAAATACCTCCAGAAATGGGGACTTCACTACTTCCATGGACAGCAATATTAAAAAGGATTGCCTCTTTTCTTTACACTTTTCTGTTTAACTGTCCTCATACACAGAATAACCAGGAGAACTGCTCAAAGACACAGGCATTTCAGGGACAGCTGCGGACTGCCAGCAAGGGAGGACATCTTGCACAATGTATCATCATTCACTTCTCTCTGCATATTGCACTGATCCTCAGTCAAGCATTGCATAAGGTGATGATGTTGCAGGGTGGTCAGAGTAGGGTCAAAACCCAAAGGTCCACTGGTCCCACCTTAAATTTAATTTCACCCTAAATGTCTGGGTGGAGAATAAAAGCCTCTTGTCTTAAAACATTCACAGCAGCTGCCTCCTCTCAAACTCAGACATAATATAAAGACAGAAAACTCCTACTCACCCTCTGCTCATTGGCTCTGCACCCAGGAGACCACACCATACAGCTAAAATACTGACTCAGTTCAAACCATCTTTGCTCTCTGGGAGCATTAATCAGATGTTTTGTGTAACAGCTGCCTGACACACTAAGGACACTGGGAGTTTTGCACAGTGAAGAAGTTTGAACTGTATTTTTCTGGCCTCATAGCTCTAGTGTCAGGGTCTCAAGTAAAGCAGAGCTGAGATTCTCAGAGCATAGGTATGAGGTAACCTAAATCAAGGTACTGTGCTTTCTTATTCAGTTCATGCAAAGGCAGTTTGATTTTTTTTTTTCTGAATATATATTTTGTAGCTAATGTAAAGAATCAATTGTTTTGTAACTACCTGTCTTTATGGTTGCCAGCAGTTGTCTAGCCTTGCAGCAGTGCATATCACTGTGCAATGGATTAATACAGTAATGAGTAAATACCTTCCACAAAAGATGAAAGCTGAGATGCATAAGACAACGGATGTCCATTACTGCAGCGAGGACCGGGTAGAGAAGCAGCTTTCCATGAGGCAGCTTATCTCAGTATTTGAAAGGAGAAGGTAGGGAGACTTGCAGATAGAGGAGGGAACACAGTCAGAAGGCACATGCAGCAGACAAAATGCTTGGAGCTGGAAAGCAAACAAACAAACAAAAAAAGAGTATGTTAAGACATTGGCATGACCTGGAGCAGGACTTTGTATTCCAGAGAATACAAAATGTTACCAGTGTGAAGAAATAGCATCTGTTTCCACACATCCTGAACAGGTATGGAAATCAAGTTTGCAATGGTTTACAGTTAATAAAGACAATCTTCTAGCCTGGTAACTGTTCAGAACAGAAAACATACAGGGAAAAAAAAAAAAAAAAAAAAAAAAAAAATGGTATGGTGCATTTTGCATAATGTTAACACATTTACAGAGAAACCATATTTTAATGTCAAGTAAGCACGAAGTACAAACATACAAAGCATGAAAGTACATGGGCAAAGGAAGGAAGTCAATTTCTAAAGCTGTAACTTGAGTTTTCTAGTAGCAATTTCCATACTGTCAAGTAAAGTAAATCATTAGAGAAAGAATTCAATCATTGAGAACTCTCCATAGGTCTCAAGAAGGTAAAAGACCTGATTTAGAAATAATAATGACTATCTGAGAAGTTTTTGTTTGTTTGTTTGTTTGTTGTTTTTTTAAAGCAAGGGGGGGGAGCAGTGGGGGACAAGGGAGAAAAGGAACATAGCTAGTTGTTAGAGAAAGAAACTGCTCAGCAAGAATCCAATGCTACTCTTCAGGTTCTTCACTTGCTACAAAAGCAATTTCTCCTGATAGACCAAAAGCTAGTGGTGAGGCCCATTTAAAATGCCTTACCATTTTTTGATGGAAGATGCTACATAGCAAAGTAATACTCTGTTTCATTACGGATTATTTCTCTATCATCTCAGAAATCCCTGAAGGAACACAAGGACATACCCATTTTGTAAGATGGGAGTTTTATTTTGCAATCCTTTGTCTATATCTTCACGTTATTTTTAATGGAAAAAATCCCACCTATCACTGTGAACTGCTCTGGCTACAAAATGCTTATCAACTACAACCAGCTCTTCAGCTGTGGTACAACATACATGTTAAGTTTCTCTCAACTCTAGCCTTTTTTGCTGCCTCCTTTGTGTATTTTGACTTGCCAAATACAGACATGCTTCAATTTCCCTTTTGCATTTTCAGAATTCCTGTCCCATTAAAATATCTTTGATGCTTTTTATCAGTATAAAGGCATTGGAAAATTTGTAAATAATAAAATTCCTTTTTGAGCTAAAGAATAAATGGAACAGGAAAGCCTAAAACACACAGACATCAGTTATTAAAAGTCATGTGGATCCTGGCCATCATTTCTGCATGCTATTTGTACTTACATAATGTTATTTTCCAAGTTCAGGATCTAGAGAAACATTACACATGATGTAATCTATACTTGAGAATCTGATCATGATATATCAGCTTATTTTTATTTTCATCTTTTTTGGAGTTACTGCATTTTATGTGTTACACTGCAAGATGTGTCCAATCTCTAAAAATCTCATTGGTTTCCTATTTCTTTGCACCCTGGTAGAAAAATTGAAAATTATAACAAAACCAAAAATTATGAGCTTGAATAAAAATAAAATGCTAGTATTGCTCTTAGGATTCAGCTGGTTCTTATTACCCAGGGTTTGAACAAGAATCAAGATTTATATTCCCTTCTCAATAGCTGGAATAAGATCATTAGTTGGAAATGCTTACTGGCCCTCAAAGACATTGTATTTTTCTGCCTTAACTACTTTTGGCTGCAAGATGGGATGCTTACACTCTAGTATGATTACCCTTGTACTTTCTCTTCTCATATTAATTCCAGTTTGATTTTGATAGTTTCATAAAAATGAATCTGAAATTCCAGTTCTTTCATGTAGTATAAAACATCTTTTTAGTTCTCTGGGTTTCCTCTCCATTTCTAGTCATTTTGTATCGGAAATCACAGGACCAAATATATCAAGATAAAAACCTGGCTAGAAACCTGGCATAACAAGCTCAAGAATCGTGTAGAAATTATTTGTAGAAATAGAGAAGGAAAAAAAAAAAAAAAAAAAAAAAAGTGAGTGTAATTCTTACACTCACCCTCATGCAGTTCTTGAGGATTCCCTATTTTCTGTAGCAAAAAGGGAATGACACATCTTCTTGTGTTTGGACAGGTGAGCATAGGTGAGCAGCAACCTTGCATGCTGGCAGGTAGTTGAGCAGGATAGAGGTATCTGTCTTCATAGATCTCAAATGCATCCAACTTACTATGAGTGGGATGGATTTATCCCATTTATGCCGCAGTAGTTTTCCTGTCAGTTAGCACCTGAGATTTTAGTCACTGCTTCATGCCAGTGAATTAGGATTTATGTAACCCTGGTGTCCTACAAAATATATATATAGTTTGCAGTCCATATCGAAAGTACCAAACCAATCCTCATATGTCAATCCTTAATTTTAGGATTTGCTTAAATAGATGATAATATATAGATTATATACAACTGTAGTATGCTCAAATAACTAGCATTTTTATTTCTTGCTCACTTACTTTTACCAGTTTTATTCCATTGACGCCACTGACTTCAGGCCAATCAGGTTCATGTGATCCTTCTAAAGTTGGTTTCTGTCGTTTATTTTCAGAGAGATTTCTCTCAAGTGGCCGTTATTTCATTTTTCCTTCACTGTATTTAAAGATATTTTTATCCTGACAGAGATCTGGATCTGGTATATTTTATTTGCTGAATGTCAGTTTGTTATCTTAAATATGATAGAATTTCCTCTTCTGTCAGGGTGGCTATGTGCATGTTTATCATTGCGTAACAAGTCAGCCTGTCACAAAAAGAGCTGTATCCCACTGCAAGTTTTTACTGTTATGGTCTCCTTCACATCATGTAATGTCTTCTAAAGAAAGACACATTTTAAATG
The DNA here is from genome assembly GCF_011077185.1 of Oxyura jamaicensis. Lineage (NCBI taxonomy): Eukaryota > Metazoa > Chordata > Aves > Anseriformes > Anatidae > Oxyura > Oxyura jamaicensis. The sequence goes on along the minus strand of NC_048918.1, from coordinate 6,635,602 downwards.
ACTGCTGAAGACTAAATGCCCATAAGCATATTTTACATGTCAGAGTACCATGATTCCAAACATCAGAAGTCTCTATTGTGTTTTATGATTCAGTAGTTACAAAATGAGCCTTTTAAAACTTGAGCTCTGTGTGTCCTGTGCAAGAATCTTCTCGTTGTTCTCTTCTGTCAGTCTCCATCATCTACTGCAAGAATCCAGCAGCCTGGATCTCTCCCACCAAACAGTTTCATTCAGTTCCCTGCACAGAATAACTGGCTCATCAATGAAACTAGAAAGGTGATGGACAATAAAGTCCCAAAGCATTTTTTTTTTTGGCACAAAACATGTTCAGAAAACAGAGGAATTGTACTCCTTTGTTTCATTACTTATGGCTGAGGTTTCAGGACAAGAAAAATGGGTTTCTAGGAGACCTCTGTGTTGCTGGGAATTCATCCTCTGAAGTGGGCCCTATGAAGACTAGTGCAGTGATAGTATTACCTGTAGGCTGCTTCTCTGCACAGGCACTAGCAATTGAAACATTTATGTACTGGTTCCAGAGGATAACAGTGACAAAATTAGGCTTCTGAAGATAAGCCACTCCCATTACTTATGCCCCAATAAGCATAAAATAAAGCTTAAGTACAAATGTTTTCCAAATCCATATCAGTTTCCAATCTGGTGTCTCCTCATCACCTGCCAGGTCATCATTCATAGCACTCTTTAACTATCCAAAATGGACACAAGCATCACAGGCTATCAAGCATTCTTGTTATTATCATTGCCTAGACTAAACTTGAATTGGAAATCTAGAAGCAGATAGGTCCATGTTTGTAGCACATCCAGTGATGATGGTGATGATCATGCTGAAACCATGTATGGTAATTGCTGCAGGGCAGCATTTTTCTCAGTGTACTGCTCTCCCTATAAGTACTCGGAGCATTTTGATACTAGAGGCCTTTAGAACAAAAGGAAGTGCATGAGACACAGGTAGTTCCAAAGGGCTCTTCAGTATATATAAATCTCTTATTGACAGGATGAGTCACAGTAGATGTAATAGAGGAATTAAATCTTGAGTCCATTAGAAATTCCTATTTTCTTGCTCATCAGCTAAGATCAAGAGAAAGTTGAAATGCAGTGCCTCTGACAGTGTTCTTAGTCATAATGGCTTAAGGATTCCCTTCAATGCCTTCCAGGTCTCAGATTTTTTTTCCTCCACTGCTATTGCAAAATCTTAATTCGGATACTGGTTCAAAGTGAGGGTGTGCCAGTAGACACTTTAACAGCAACCTCAGCATCAAATGTCTCCCTCATTTCTCCATTAACCAGAAGCAGTGATATAAAACTAATACACTACTTGTTGCTTGTTTTGGTGACCTCTGTAATCCTATTTGCTGCATAGACAGCCAAGTATATAATCCATCACTGCAAATAACATCAGAAAATAAGTGGCAGTTTACCAGCTGCAAATCAGCTAAAAGTAGCCTTAGCACAGCACACATTCCCCATATTGTGTAATTACAGAGAACTGCACAAACTTCACTGATGGTTCAAACCCTATATAGTATGAACCTCTTTTTTTGTCATTCTTGTATAAAACAACCACTCCTCAGCTCTGAAATGGAGAAATATTATCGGATATTTTGGGGACTCTGTTCTCACAAGCATACTCCCTTGTTCTTCCACACCTTCTGCATGAACTGCATGAGAGTTGAGAGTATTGACATTATTTGCACTAGGAAGCTCACTTCTGAAATGTGTTTCATTCCATAAGTTCAAAATACATAAGCATTTCTGTAATCATGAAGACAAAAAGATTCAAATGTGCTGCTTTCTGTTTTGTTTTGTTTTGTTTTTTGCACAACCATAAAATCCGACAACAACTTTAAGAATGACAGAAAACAACATTCCAAACTGTATCATCCTTTAGTCTACTACATTCTATGCCTATGTTTATTGCGTATGGTTATTTCTATTTAGAAAGGTATCTGCTGTATTTGAGCCAAATTGAGCATTAATTTATCTCATCCCTTACAAGCACAGGAGCTCCTTTAATGGAATCTGGTGACTGTGCAATTAGAAAGCTGTACAGTTTCCTCCATCAACATAAGGTAACAAAAATATTCTATTACAGACAAATATACTTCATTCTAATTTTTATGCATATTAATATCACATGAATAGACCAATTCAATTCTAGTGCTTCACTTTAAAAAAAAAAAAAAAAAAAAAAAAAAAAAAAAAAAAACGAACCTCAAGACTTATGAGACAGGTAAGTCTCTGTGGTGGTTTTACCATGCTAGGCAGCAGAACACGACAACCGCTCTCTCACTCCCCCTCCTCAGATGAGGAGGGGAAGAAGTAAAGGAAAGAATAACTCATGGGTTGAGATAAGGATGATTTAATTAAAGAGAAAAAAATATTATTAAGGAAATATTATTATTAATTAAACAATTCAACTAAAGGGAAAAAAGGGAAAGGGGAAAAGGGGAAGAGGAAGGGGGAAAGGGAATAACAAAACAAAACAAGTAAAGGCTATGTGGAAGTGCAGAGGAAAGAAATTACTCTCTACTTCCCACCAATGAGCGATGCTTGACCACATCCTTGAAACAGGGCCTCAACACACGTAGCCGGTGTTCGGGAGGAGGACAGATGTTTTCGCAACGAGAGCCCACTCCTCCCCTCGTCTTCCTTTTTCCACCTTTTATTGCTGAATGTGACATCATATGGTATGGAATATCCCTTTGGTTGGGTTAGGTCAGCTGCCCTGGTGATGTTTCTTTCCCACTTTTTTGCCCACCCCCTAGGAGGGTCAGAGAGAGTCCTGATGCTGTGCCAGCACTGCTCAGCAGCAGACACAGCACTGGTGTGATACCACTGCTGTTCTAGCTGCAAGTGCAGAGTGCAGCACTGTATGGGCTGCTGCAGGGAAAGTTAACATCCCAGCCAGACCCAGTACAGTCTCACACATTATCATTGGTTCCTGTCATCTAACAGCCTAATTACTCCTGGCTACCAAATGTATATTTGACTGTGCCACAAGTCATTTTTGCTGAAATGGCATGGATTGGAAATCATTGTAGGACTTGTATTTTTCATTTAAGAATACTGCAGTATAAGCTGATAGTATTTATCTCAAGAGTCCTGTTTTTTGGTTTTTGGTTTTTTTGTCCTAGCCATATCTAAACAAACTGTTTGTATCTTGAGGACTCCAATGTGTGTAAAAGCCTACATAAAATAACTTTAATTCAGTGGGTTTGAAAGAAAACATCTTAGTATTAAAAGATGTTTCAAACCTTAAGGCTTCATTTCTTAAATTAAATTTAATATATAAAGATGGTAAATCAGCACTACACAGTTCCAAAAATTGAGCCTTAGCCATTTTTACCTAACTTAATTCTGATTTAAACAAATCCCGTTGTCTCTTGTATAGATGCATAGCTGTAGATTGGCTATATCAGCAGACTTTTTCTGTGGACACAACAACGCATACAAAAGTTAAGCAAATAATAGTGTTCCCACTCCATATAATGGAAATTTTCAGAGAATTAATATGTAGGTAGGATTGCCATTTCTGAACTCTAATATCTCTACATTGATTCTGTCTCTCTATAAAGTGTGAATTGCACATGGAATAAGAAACAAGTAATTAGGTATTTCTGTGTAATTGGGGGAATAAAGAAAACAGATCACTTTCAGCTCAGAAAATTGTATTTTCAATGTGCCTATGATCAATGTGTGCAACAAGTACTAAGTGCCTAGGATAAAACTGATACATAATTGGAGCTTCAATGGTGCAGTGCAGACAACAACAAAAAGGCTTCTCAAAGCATTTTGGAAAAAATTTGTTCCTTCAGTTCAAGCAGCAGCAAACTCTATGCATGCTGGGGATGCTCCTACCTGCTCAGTACTATGCCAATAATTATGTGAGGTGTCTGAATTGTCCTGTTATAAAACCAAGGCTCAGTCTCAGTTTTCACTTTCATGCTAGTAGAACTGTAACACAGCAGTATGGAATTGATTACTGACCGCTCCACCAGGTTTTTGTTTATTTTCCTGGTCTTTCAAGTCTCCCATCAAAAGCTTTGACAAAGCTTTAGCCTCTAACAAATAAATAATGAAGAAAAGGGTTTTCCACTGTCTTTTTCCACTTTTTGCTCTCCACCCCATCACAACACTCACATTCAGCAATCAACATTCAGATCACACATTTATCAAAAGCTAATTGGAAGAATTGAGCCTTACTGGGTCCTGCATCTGAGGTGGGACAACCCTGGCTATATGTACAGACTGGGTGACGAGATGCTGGACAGCAGCCCCGCAGAGAGGGATCTGGGTGTTGTGGTTGATAGCAAGCTGAATATGAGCCAGCAGTGTGCCCTGGCAGCTAGGAGGGCCAACCGTATCCTGGGGTGCGTCAAGCACAGCACTACTATTTGGTTGAGGGAGGTGATTGTCCCGCTGTACTCTGCAGTGGTGCAGTACCAGAGCAGAGCACAGCAGGACAATCCCTTCCCTTACCAGCTGGCAGTGCAGTGCCTGAGGCACCCCGGGCACATCTGGCCCTGTTGGCTGCCAGGGCACACTGATGGCTCAGATTCAGCTTTCTGTCAACCAGTACCCCAGATCCCTTTCCACAGGGCTCTTCAGCCTCTCATCCCCCAGTCTGTATGTACAGCCAGGGTTGCCCCATCTCAGGTGCAGAATCCAGTACTTGGTCTTGTTAAATTTCATACAGCTGGTGATTGCATAGTCCTCTAATTTGTCAAGATCCTCTGCAAGGCCTCTCTAACCTTGAGGGAGCTGATAGCTCCTCCTACTTTTGTCTGCAAATTTATTTAGTATACATGCAAGTCCATCATCTACATCAGTTATGAAAACATTAAATAGAACTGTTGCCTCAATGAAAAGAGTATCCCAGGCAAATGGCTAATTTCACTTTGAATCACATACCAAAAAAACATAAATTCTAAGGCATTTGTCCTGTGAAAGGTCTTCAGACTCTCTCCTAAGCCAGGGAGACTCAGGTATGTCTCCACCTCTCACCTGATTCCTGCTTGAATAATCTTGAAAAAAAGGAAGCTGGCCTAGAACAGAAAGACTATAACTCATTTTCTTGCAGCCAGAAATGAAACATGGTTCCTGTCTTTTTACCTCACTATTGCTAGTTTGCCAAATGTCTTGATTAAGAGGTTTCATCAGGTAAAGGACATGCTTATTTCCCAGCCTAAACACCATCCCAAGCTGGTCTCCAAGTTTTATTTTTGGCAGAACACTGATACTCTGTTTTTTCCTAAAATTGCAGACACCCAGCATTGAGGTTGACCAATTCACTAGCTCTTAGCACAGGGTGTCTTTTTGGTCTGGCAGAATAAGTGCCTTAGAATTACTTTTTTCCATGTCTGAATGAAAGATTTTAGGCATCATCTCTTCACTGAAGCAGTGCTGATTCCAAACAATCAGCAGAGTCCCATCACTATCACTGGATAACTTGTGAGATGTTTCATCACTCTGATCTGTGTACTTCTTTTCTCCACTCACTTTCACTAAAAATGATGCTATAACAGAGCAGCCCAGTAACTGTGCAACAGTATTTCTTCATACGCAACTCAAACAGTGATGGGGTGGGTGGGGAAGTTGGAACTCTCCTGTTGATAGATAGTATTTTGTATGAAATATTACACACATTCACTTTATGTGTTAACAAAAACTTAAACTGAAATTACTTGCAACTGACTATTCAGAATGTATAGTAGGTTGCACATTGGCAACCCTCCTTCAGGATCCCTAAAGGACTTTCAGGATTTGGGGCATCATAAGGATACAAGGCATGGGCCATAAACAGTATAATTAAAATGTGTGCAGAGCACATGGATAGGGCACAGATAGGTTCACGTCCTGCAGGTACTATAAAGGTCTGGGCAACCTGCTTTAAGTGGCCCTGCCAGAGGAAGGTGACAAAAAAGGTAGCTCTGTCTTACAAATATGGTGCTTTTGAAAGCCAAGAACTGTACTTTGACAATTATTACACCATAAAAGTGAAAAAAGCACAGTTCAGAAAGCCAAGCAAGTGGATTTGTCCCTGAACTCCTGCTATCAAGTGGGGAAGGGTACTGAAAACACTTATTTGCTGGCTAATTACTGAAACAAATACTTCTACTTCTAGTGGAACGCAGAGTAAGCAACTCCCAGACTCAGCTACGCTGCCAAACTGGCCCGATGGCATGTTGCAGCCAAGCCCAGCTCAGCATCTGGATGAAATAAAGACCTTTCTGGGGAGCAGTTTTTTGTGCAGTATACTCAGAGGTAAGCACAATACACACACTTTCTCAGAGCAGACTGAAATCACGTATTACCAGTATCACACAGTAGCCCAAATGCCTATAGCGGAAATGTTTACATAAAAATAGGTAGCAAGACACTTAACTAACATATAAAGGAGGATGAGAATTGTCATTCTGAACTTTAAAAAAATATGTATCTGTCTTATGAAGAGTGAAGATGAGAGCAGTTTGCATTATTTTTAGATTTTTTCTTCTTTTGGGAAATGCTTAATTCTTTGAAATGTTAAGCAAGTTGCTTCACTGGTATCTGCTAGCTAGCTATTGTCTGGCTAAAATGGGAGTTTCCATTTACTCTTTCTTCTTTTATTCTTCTTCCAGACGCACCTTTTGTGGGGAATGTTTAAGTGTAACGAGAGATGGTCTGCTTAGATGGCACAGTGCTCACTAAATATCCTCTGTTTTAGTACAGTTCTTGCATTTTTGGTATTGAAAGGCTTGTTGTAACCTTTGTGGCCAATGTGACAAACATTGTACTACCAGCACAAAAAATGGCAGCTATGCATCTCCTGGAAGCTCAGGTGGCTGCACATGGCATGTGCTCTGAACACATTCAGAAAGCACCATTAAAGGATTCAGTAGCTATGCACATGACAAAGTTTAGAAATAACCCCTCAAAACAGCCCTTAAAATATCTGTACATGTCAGAAAAACAGTCACAATCCCAACAGTTTTAAGACACACGTATTCTTTAAATTTTTAATTTTTTTTTTTGCTTGTGTTGTCATCAAGACTAATCCACTTTTTAAATCTGTTTGGTTTTCATTTTCCACTAATGTAATAATTGGTGAAAAGACTCGATTGTGAATCTTCAGGAAAACTACCAGGTATTCCAAATACATTTTGTCTGTCTCTTTCTGGTTTTGTGTTAATGGCCTTAAAACAATAATGTTAGCATATGCAACCTAAGAAAGAAGCTCAGAGAAGAAAGCTATGGCACAAAACCAGAAATTAGCTTTTTGCTGGAATTGCTATGTCTCTATCCTATAGAAGGAAATAATAAAAATGGGCTTTATGTATAAACACAATAGACTGAGGCTGCTATTGGCATGCCTAAATTGTTCCTGGAGTTTGTTCTGCAAATCTTTTCCATTAACATTACTGTTGGAAAAGCTAACTTTTTAGAGATGTAATGAACCATCTGATTTTAATTTGGTTGTTGAACAAGGGGTTACACTTTGAATTGTGCATAGCCAAGTTATTGAGCTACACCCAGCTTTATTTCCTTATACAGATAATGATGACTGCTCAAGCATGAGCAGCATGTGGGTAAGCAGCAACCCTCAGACTTGTTTTAAGTAAATTAAAATAGCTGGATAAGTAAAGGTTTTCTCAGTGGGAGAGATTTGACTCTCCTTATCATCATATTGTTCCTAGGTCTTCCAGCCTAATGGTTGCAGAGAGATCTGCTAATATGGCTTTTGAACTTTGTCTCCTTTTGTCGCCCCGATGGAGGGACTATAACATCTTTATGCTGCTCAGTCACTACCTCTGTTTGGCATCTCTTGCTGTTTTCTTAAATGCTTGTCCAGCCCTGCACAAACACAGCTGTTTATTTCATTTCAGCTCTTGTCCAAGATAAAAAGTATCCACATGAGATCCTATGGGACATCTAAGGGTTCTGCATTATATACAAGATTGTGTTCTAGCAAAGCTAAAGTCCTAGTGTGCTTTAATGATGCTTTGAATTCTAGTCTGAGAAGGATGAACAGAAAGCGGGGAACTTCAACTGTCATTGACCCACACCCAGGAAAAACATTAAAACATGCTGGGAAATCACAGTGAAATTGCGGAGCCTAATTCCTCTTTTGAAAAACCCTGTTTGTCCAGTTTATGTGCAGCTGCCTGCCTCCTGGCTGGACACAATGTAATTCGGGGCCAGCTGAGACATGTCAGGCAAAACAAAGCAGGGAGCCAGGGGAGGAGCCTGGCTTTTTTTTTTTTTTTTTTTTTTTTTTTTTCTGTTTACACTGTCTCTACTTACTAGTTCTTCAGAGAGGAAATGCAATGTCTGCCTTTAGGTGCAATTTCAGATCCTTTTTGAGTCTCTCTTATTCCCAGTATGCTTGCTGCCTGTTTGTTACCTAGCACGTAGCTGAATTAGCCAGCACATGGTAATTAACCTAACAAGGTATTACTGCTACAGGTCTTCCAGCACAATACTGTTCTTCGAGATGTTTTAGATATTTGTCTTACATTTTTCCACACCCAAACAGACATACATATTCTCCAGCCCAAAGGAAGACTAGCACTGGCTTTAGATACACCATACAGAGACATTTGTGCAACTTCTTATTCACAGCACTCTGAAAAAAAGGATGGTGTTTCTCTGTATACCCAGAACTATGACCCTAATGGTTTTAGCTATGCTGTACCTAAGATACCAACCAGAAATAGCCTATCAGCCATGGTGTTCCTATGTAATATCCGTATTTGTCCTAATAGGGCAGCCTGAACTTGGACAAATCCCATCTGCCCTTGTGACGTGTAATGTCTGAGCTCTTCTGGGAAGGAGCCCGGGCTTTATCTGCCCAAAATCAGCAATGTGGTGCATCCTGAAAGGGCAGATGGGATAGATGGAGGCTGCTGGAGGCTGCTGAGCCAGCCAGAGTGCTGGGGCATGTCCACATGGCAGGTAAGTGTGGCTGTGAGTGTGCAATAAATGGCAGGATTCACTGGGGTTCCCCCAGTTATACAAATAACGGCTTGGTGGTGGTCCCCACCCTAGCCCAAAGGACACACCTGTAGACAAATGAACTAAATGGACAAGATACTTCAGCCAAAGTCCTGCTTCTGTTCTCACTACTCTAGAGGGTATATGCAGCCAAGAAACCAACCCTGACCAACAAGGTTATTGCCAAAAATCACTAGAGATTTTACTCCTGGGAACATGCTGTCACCATATGGTCTCCACATTCATAGCACCAAACAAATCGTTCATAAACAGTGTTATAATAACAAATACCAGAGGAATTAATAACAATTTAGCTATTTTTTTCTAATGTTCTCACTTTATTAAGAACTTCTATACCATCTGAATGAGCTATCCCGGAAGAACATCTGTCACCCACATGAATACCTGATGAAATCTATATGATCCTGGGTATCTTACAAATTTATTGTCAGCAATAGCATCTGTTTCTGCCAGCATGGCTTACAGTAATACTACTTTTTTTTTCATTCTAGGTGCATAGCGTAATGTCCATGCTGTACTACACTCTGATTATAGCTTTTTTCATCGGCACACAGGCAGCTCCAAAGTCAGAAGACAATGCTCCACTGGAGTATCCTGCAGAACGCTCCCTACCCAAATCCCACCAGAGTAACGGACACCACAATTCCAAGGCAGCTCCACAGACAACCCACAGCCACCCTACTTGGACAATAGGTAGAAGAGAAGATATAAATATTACCATGGACCCAAGTTTATTTAAGAAGAAGCGTTTCCGGTCTCCTCGGGTCCTGTTCAGCACACGGCCCCCTCCGGTATCAGGGCAAGGACAGAATATGGGACAGCTCAGCAGTGCAGTCTCTCTCAACAGGACTGCCAGGACCAAGAGGACAGCGCATCCTGTATTGCACCGGGGAGAGTTCTCAGTGTGTGACAGTGTCAGCATGTGGGTTGGGGACAAAACCACAGCCACTGACATCAAAGGCAAAGAGGTGACAGTGTTGGGAGAGGTCAACATTAACAACAACATTTTTAAACAGTACTTTTTTGAGACTAAGTGCAGGGAGCCTAAGCCAGTCTCCAGTGGGTGCCGAGGGATTGATGCAAAGCACTGGAACTCTTACTGCACCACAACACACACCTTTGTCAAAGCACTGACAATGGAGGGCAAGCAAGCAGCCTGGCGGTTTATTCGAATTGACACAGCCTGCGTGTGTGTGCTTAGCAGGAAGTCAGGGAGACCCTGAGATGGAGCTAAACCCTACGACAACATCCTCCTAACCCCCTACCTCAGCTTGTAAATTATTTTAAGTTATAAAAGGACTGCATGGTGTATTTATAGTTTATACAGTACAGAAAGAACTTCATTATTTATTAAACTCTCTTGGAAATCTTTTGTGTTTGCAATTTACTTACGGGCAGAACCCCTCAGAAGATGTCCACCTTAGTCTCAGTTCAGCCTTACAACTCTGAAATGTTCACAGGACTATTGAACAATCTTTGTTCACTATCCTATAAAAAGACCACATTTTTTCAGTTTTTATATGTAACCCTCTCTTCCACAACAAAACAATTTTCATCACATAACCTGCCAGGTTACTGTGAAAACCTTGTAGGTTTATTTTCAATTGAAATATCTCCAACAATTACCAAAAGACTGAAAAAGACCCTTCAAAACTTGCTTCCAGTTTTACTAATTATACATAAAGATATGAGTCTTCTATCATTAATCATCTCAGTGAATTCCAGGTAGAGAACGCTAGTTCTGCATGTTGCTAGATAAATTTCTAATTTTAAATTGCCAGAATATTTTCATTACAAAAATAATCCATTCTGAATTATTTTTGAACATTTGTCTACACAAGAGCAGAGTCTAGATGTGTGTATTTTTGAATTGGAATGGTATTTTACAGCTCATTGCTTAAGAGCTATATTAAAGTGGTGGGGTTGTAAATGTAAATATACATAAAAAATAAAAAATCTTCACAAGACTTGTAATTAAGAAGTAAAAATTCTCTCAAGGTGGTATTTTGACAATGAGGCATTGACATAGGGGCAAGTCTTCTCATGCATGATAGAAAAAAACACTAAGCCTGTATCTTAGCAAGAAGCCCCAAAATAACCATGGGCTCATAATTTCTATGCTCTGGAGAACACCAATTTCTAGAAGTACATAGTGGAGACTAAGACTCATGCTGGGTGTTTAAGTCACTGCACACTGGATAAAACTGTAGTTTCTCTCACTGTTTCCTTTGGAAGAATAGATGCTATCCACTGCAGAAACTGTTTCAAAACAAACACCATTAAGGATTTTTAGCTTGGTTTCTTCCAAATTCTAGAAGGTACACTTTTGCCCCTGCCTTTAATCACAAACTTATTTCTTTAATGAAAAAAAAACAGACCTGACATTTGCTTCCCCAGCCTAAACAGCAAAGGAGAGTAAATCTCTAGACAAAATGTATTGTCATAAAATACTGCCAGTGGAAAATAACAAAATCTAGGTAAGATTGGCTTTCTAATAGTACATTGCCCATCTGTGACATAGAAGGCAAAAGTGCAAAAACCATTCCTGATAATCAGTCATACGTCACTTTTCAGCCCCCTCTAGTAGATGGTTATGGCGTGGGACATCAATATTCCAATAGGAATGTTTTGCCCCCTTCAGAACAGTATTTTTTGCTATATATGCATGAATAGACAGTTATTTGATAGCTCTAGGAGAGGACAGAATCTTGAATGTCCTGTGGCCACACAGGTATCAGATGCTCTAACACTGTAGCAGAACACAGTAAAAGTGGCAACCACCTGCCACTCAACACAGGAGAGATGGAGGAAAAGCTCAGTGTGTGAAAAGCACAGCACTGTGAAGCAGAGAAGAATTTAGAATTGGAACAGAGTCGTGCCTGTGTTCTTTGGGGGCCTGAAAGCAATGTACAAAGGAAACAAATCTGTTCTTTACCATACATGACACATTGTGACTAGGGAAAAAAAAGGAAGCCAATAGTTATCATGGGTTTCTAGGTTTCTGGTGAATGCCATTATTTTACCATTGACATAACAGAACTGCAACTGAAGCAGTGTCTCAAGATTGCATTTGGTAATTCCAAATGTGCAAAACTTGGTATTTCTTACAGAGCCCTGAAATTTACTTTCTTCTTAAAGCAATCTTGGATGCTGGCATACCTTTCATAAGCCAGACCACTTAGAGTTCCTCAGCTACACATTAAAGTACATTCTTGCCTATAACACCCAATATGATGACAGACAAAGAGTTGCCATTGCAAGACTTATTAATTACTATTATAAAACTGGACTTTGATTCTGTTCATTGAGGGAGAGGGAGTTTTATAGTCTGACAGATATTGAGGTGATTTATTCCACATTTACCACTTCAGCTGATTTTAATTTTGTGCTTCCAAGACTGAAACTAGACTATTGGTTAATAATACATGACAGTGAAATATGTTATTACTCACATTTCTTGCTTAATAATTAAAAAGGTCCCAAAAGGGAGGATGGAAAAAAGGACAGTTTGGTGCATTCACACTTGGATCTTGATCCCAGCATTAATTGCAGAATCTGGTATTCCAGACTTAGAGCTACAAAAAAAACATAATCAGTTTCCATCCCATAACATGGAACTCATCCTCTCATCACCACTGTTATTACAGTTTTGTTTTGGTGGTGATTTTCAGGTTTTGTTTTGATGTGTCTGAAATCTTACTGGCTATGCAATCATTTCCACTGCTGAGCTGATGCCAAAAACCTGGAATGCCAAAAGCCCATTGTAATGCTTAGTCCTGCAAGCAAGTTATACGTTGTTGGGCCTTGCCCTGATTACTTTCATTTCAACTGCAATACAGATAGGAAGTTTTGACATTGACAGAGGAAGAGCCTAGTTACAAAATAGTCATGCTTTCTCTAAATAGTTCCTTTCATCCCTTACATAACAAAGCTTCTTGATTATCTAATCAAGTGTTCAAATGTGATTAAAAGGAAGCACCATAGATGCTGCACCCTTACAATCCTTTCTTTCTTTAATAAGCAACATATTTCATTAGAGCAACTAACACCACTGTCAGGGAGCTTGCTTGTAGGGCTTGAAATTGGGGGAGTGGCTTTAAACTAAAAGAGGGGAGACTTAGATTAGAGGTTAGGAGGAAATTCTTCACTCAGGGTGGTGAAGCACTGGAGCAGGTTGACCAGAGAAACTGTGGATGCCTCATACCTGAAGGTGTTCAAGGGCAGATTGAAGGAAGCCCTGGGCAACCTGATCTAGGGGGTGGCATCCCTGCCCATAGCAGGAGAGTTGGAATGAGATGATCTTGAAGGTCCCTTCCAACCCAAGCCATTCTATGATGATTCTATGATGGAATTACTATGTATTCTTAGCTCTAGAAAAATCAGTTTCTATATTCCTACAAATAGGCTATTCTGGCAAGGTATCTCCAGCAATATAACAATCATTGGACCTGATACACAATCTTGAATTCCAGCAATCAATCTGTACAACCTCTGAAGACTGCACATTAGCATTTCAGTAGGACCCTTCATCCAAGCTGCTATATAAAATGAAACTAGCAGGAACTAAAGAAGATTGAATGTCACTGCCCAGAGGGGAAGAAAATATAGAAGAAGTATTATAAAACAGTTTAAAGAAAGCTATCCAGCAGAACACCTGGAAGCAGCAGTCAGTAGAGGGACTTGAAATTAAGAAAACACAAGACAGAATTATCCAACTTCCAATCTGGCCAGGAGACAGTACTCAGTGGTTTTAAAAAACATAAGATAATTATAACAGGACCAACATCTCATTAGAAAAACGGACACTCCTCTACTTAGGTTGGTGTTAAAGAGCAAAACAACTTTATAATGGTTTAAAACAGTGGTCACTTTGGCTGCACATCCCTAATGCTAATGTTCAGAGATCTACCTTCCTCAGCCCAACCAGTTGATAGTTTCTGGTATTTCCTTGACTCAAACAAAGGTAAGGTTCACATGCAGCACAGAACAGAAGACAACATCCCGCGTGTGACAACAGAAGATAGGAACTCCCTAAGAAATTAAGAGGAATGAAGAAGCTACCAAATTTTACTGTGCACCTTTGTTGGGTTTACATGGCAACGTTTTGGTAGTGGAGGGCTGCAAGAGTGGCCACTGTGAAAAGAATCCATAAGCTGCCCCAAGTTGGGAAGGGCCAGTTTCAGCTGGCTCCAAAAGGGACCTCCTGCTGGCCAGAGCTGAGCCAATAAGCAATTTTGTTTGCACTTCTGTGAGAGCAGATTTAAGGAGGGAAAAAGCCTGCTGCACCACAACATGGGGGAGAACAAGGAGTGAGAAACAGCCCTGCAGACACCAAGGTCAGTGTAGGAGGGGCTCCAGGTGCCAGAGCAGAAGTTCCCCTGGACCATGGTGAAGCAGGCTGTCCCCCTGCAGCCCATGGGGTAACACAGCGGAGCAGATCTCCACGCCGCAGCCTGTGGAGGAGCCTACACTGGAGCAGGCAGATCTGGCCTGAAGGAGGCTGCAGCCCATGGAGAGCCTCCACATGGTACAGATCCATAGTGGAGCAGTTCTTGAAGAGCTGCTGCCTGTGGGAAACCCATGCAGGATCAGTTTGGGAAGGATGGCATCCCATGGGAGGGACCCCACACTGGAGCAGTGGCAGGGAGTGACCGTGAAGGAGCAGCAGAGACAAAGTATTAGGGACTGACCACAGCCCCCATTCCCCTGTGCTGCTCAGGGGGAGGACGTAGAAGAGGGCAGACAGGGGGAAGGTGCCTTGAGTTTGTTTTTAGTTTCTCACTGCTCTAGCTTGTTAGTAATAGGTAATATATTATATTGATCTATCTATGCTGAGTCTGTTTTGCCCATGATTATAATTATTGAGTGATCTCCCTGTCCTTATTTCAACCCTTGCATCATTTTCATTTTATTTTCTCCCCCTTTCCCTTTTAGGAGGGGGAGTGAGAAAGCAGTTGTGGTGGAGCTCAGCTGCCTGGCTGGGTAAAACCACTACAACCTTTGATCAGGAAACCCATCATTTTGCTACCTGTTGTTCAAGTGATGGGGATTCTGAATACAAATAAAGTCACCAGGATGGGGCAGGAGGTTATTTTGCTGTGTTTGTACTGAACTGTTCTAGAAACAAATCTCTTGCTTTACACCAAAAGAAGAAAAAATCCCCTCAAAAATGTCCACACCTAAAACAGTTAAATGGATTACTGCTAAAAATGCATAGAGCCTTTTCTTTTAATGAATTACTTTTAAATAAAATACTGCCTGCCAGAATTAGAGCACAAAATCCATCATATTTCTTTTTCAAACTTGTCACTCACCTAGTGGTGATTCACAAGAAGGCCAGCAACATCCTGCCTTGTATCAGAAATAGTATGGCCAGCAGGACTAGAGAAGTGATTGTTCCCCTGTACTTAGCTCTGGTGATGCTGCACCTCACAAACAGTGCTCAGTTTGGGGCCCATCACTACAAGAGGGACATTGAGGTGCAGGAGCATGTCCAAAGGAGGGCAACAAAGCTAATAAGGGTCTAGAGAACAAACCTTAAGAACAGCTGAGAGAGCTGTGGTTGTTTACCCTGGAGAAAAGGAGGATCAGGTGAGACCTTAACACACTCTACAGTTAACTTAAACGAGTCTATAGCAAGGTGGGGATGGCCTCAAATTGTGCCAGGGGAGGTTTAGGTTGGATATTAGGAAAGATTTTTTCACTGAAAGGGTTGTGAAGCATTGGATCAGGCTGCCCAGGGAAGTGGTTGAGTCACCATCCCTGGAGGTATTCAGAAGACATGTAGATGTAGAGCTTAGTGACATGGTTTAACAGTGGACTTGGCAGTGCTAGATTAAAGGTTGGACTAGATGATCTTAGATGTCTTTTCCAACCTAAACGAGTCTACGATGCATAGGAAAAAATGAGGTGAGAGAAAGCGTTCATGTCAGTGTATCATCCATGTATGACTGCTTTAGTTATAGGTTCTTCACGCAGACTGGAACTCAAGCTTCTGAAAACACACACTGTGATTCTTTAGACACTATGGGGTGGTATTTTAAAGGAGAATAGACTGCACTAAACTCTTGGGGGGGGGGGGTAGGAATGATCAGTTGAATAGGTAAACAATGAAAAAGTGTGTTCAAGTCACTAGACAATGTTCACTATGTCAAACCTAGAACTCTAAGATCCAAATTGTTATTCATTTTTTCCCACACCAAATTAGCAATACTTGTCAAGAAGTTGTTAAAAACAACTTCCTATTAAGGCAATCAAAAACTGATCAGAAAAAAATTTATAGGAATTTATCAATAGCTTTTTTGTTAACTGACACTGATTACAAGAAATGTTAGCCATAAATATAATTAACAAACTTAAAACAGTAAAACTAGAGGCTTAGGTTAACAAACGTTCTGAACCAGAACAGCTGTAAGTAATTAGGTAAGATGAAGAATTGATGGTGACAAGAATGTGAAAAATGTGTCAGAAATCTGTTGTCCTCCACTAGTTCCTAAGCTTATTAAAAAAAAAAAAAAAAAAAAAAAAAAAAAAAAGGAGACAGAGGAGATTTTAGTACGTTAGTAATAAATTTTGGTGATGAATAACATAGGAAAGGCAGTATCTTCTGAACTGGGACTGTTTACTGACTAATGATGGAAGTCCAGTTCTCTCAACCTAGAAAGACAAGTTCTCTTTCAAAGTGTGCTCCCAAAGCAGATTACTGAAGCAAAACACAGAAAAATTTGCAAGGGCTATTGTTATCCTGAAACAAACCGTTTTTCAGATGTCTGAAGCAAGTTAATAGATAAGCTACACTCAGAACAGTTGCACACTAACACCATTTTCAACAGTTATCTAATATGCATTTCTTGCCACCTAATTTGCCAACAGCAGTACTCAAATTACTACATGCTAATGTAGCACTGAACTGCAAAAGCTATTCAAGAAAACAGAAAACAAGCAGCAAGATTTTGCCACAAGACTGCTAGCTACCAGATGATGCAGGAAAGCCATCTATAACAGATAATATAATCTTCTTACTTGCCAGGTAAGTATGACTAATTGCTGACACATGAAGAAAAAAAAATGTTTCATTTACTTGCAAGTAAACTTGGCACCCTTCTGCTGAAGTCTTCGTGCTTCCTCCTTGTTTCCTGCACAGGAGGGAAAACCGTGTGGAGAAAGTTCTGAAAAATCTTAAAGGCTTTTTGCTATGTTGTAAATTGGATCAGTTATTCTGATTACAGTTTCCAGAGTCAGCACAAAGAGAATGGCACTATAAAAATTAAGGCCAGCCATTCCAGGAGTAGCAGACTGCTGTATAAGCTCAGGGCTACTGACAAATGCACAACTTTCCATCTAATTAAGATACATCTTTCTGAAATAAGAAGACTGTGTCACCAACAACATTAAATTATGATCAACCTAGAAATGGAGGACAGAAGCAACACTCTAGAGTGTTCAAAGCAGCCCAAGGAGATAGGAGACCTCTTTGTTCATTTTAACTGGTCACTTGAGAGAAAAAAATGCTAAATGCAACTCTTTGCAAGACCAATCTTTTTCAGGTATCTTGTAGGAATAGGATACAAAGATGACTATATAAAAAATAAACAATTATTTATGTTGTGGGGTTGGGTTTTTTTCATTTGTTTTGAGATAGGACTGAAAATGAACAAAAAAAAAATTGTAAACACATGGCATTTCTTTTACTTTTTACAGTTTCCTACCTGCATTTTTCACATAGGTACTATGTCTCAATCACTGTAATGCCCTGAAATACTCTTTCAAAGAATATGCACATTTCTGAAAAGACTTTGATTTGTTTGTGTTGTTGTTTGTTATAAGAAATAAAGTAATTATGAGTATCAAAAATGTTTCTGGGCTGACTCCAGTTCCTTTCCTGGCATTTTTTCCCATGACATTCTACCAGGGGTTGTTCAAACAAGAAAAACGTAGTTCTGTGGTTTACTCATATAAAAAAAATGGGAGCTCTGGTACTTTTTTAGCACAGATTACTAGCAGGGTTCAAGAGTACCCTCTCCTCTGTCATGTGGCTCTGGCTGTTCATAAACATTGCTCTGACCAATGGCTGCAAATTTAGATACTTCTCAGAATGATTTGTTGCCTTCTCACGACAGTTGCAATCCCAGACTGGATTGGATCCAGTGGGAAAATGTTTAGACAAAGTACTGCACTAACCAACACTCCTGAGGGGTGTGCCTGTGGTATGCCTGTAACAGAAAGTTTACAAGAAGACATTAAAAAAATATATCATGCTATGACTGCGTTTTGCAGAGTGAATGGTCTGTTCACTGGACGTAACACTCCAAAGGGACTTCAGCAAGAAGAACCGAGCATCATGCAAACATGCAGTCATGATCACGATCTCTAACACCAGCCATTTTGGTTCAGCTCTGTTTAACCCAAATATCATGACAGTCCTGAAACAGAAAACAAAGAAAAAGGAGGTACATGTGGACACTAGAAGAGGAAGCTATCACTTAACCCGCTCCTCAAAACATTTTTCCTCCTGACCCCTTAGATTTTGACTTTCAAGAGCCCTTAGGAAATATTTAGCTAAAAAGATTGTACTCCTCATTCAGTGCTCAAACAGGAGATGTAAGCATGTAGGGACTGGAAGTCAGAAAGAGCAAATACAGCATGGGTTTGGAAGTATCTCTACTGTGCTGCACTAGCCAGAACGTCACCAGCAGGCTGAGGGAAGTGACTGTTGCCCAATATACAATGGCTTCCACAGTGAAGAAAAAAAGATGAAGAGACAGGCTGTTGTGGTCAAGACCACCACAAGGAAGTACCAAGAGTACAGGGCCACTATTACTAGGTAAAACAGAACTCAGTGAGTGAATTGATTTGGATGCCAGGCATACCCATTCTGCCACCTAAATACTTTCATATCCACAAACATTTCCATCTGTGCTCACATTTTACTTCCAGATTGAGATTTGCTTTCTGTTCACTGCAGAGTTATGCTGGAACAGCTAATGTACAGCTACATTCCTTTTTTGCACTCTCAGGAATCACACAGCATATAGGCTGGGGGGGAGAGAATTTATGTCCATCCCAACTTAAAATTCTATAGTGATACTAATGGCTCCTTTGGTGTCTTCTCAGGTATGTCAGAAAGACTTAGCTCTGATACCCAGCTTAGGCCACAAGTTGTTCCACTGTGAACAGACAGAAAACAAAATAGTACAATGTTTTTACTGAAGTATGTCTGCCAACAAGAACCAATGAGACAGCAAATGCAGAAACACAACTTCCTTACCTACAATTCAGCTCCTTATAGACTTTGCCTTCCTAATTTCCAGTACTTAAACCTAGCCTGCTGCATTTCTTCTCACCAACTAGTCTAGAACAACACTTCCAAACAGTGTTTTTTTCTTCCTTCCCCCTTTTGGTTTTCCCTTTCTTATTACATTAGAGTGCACTAGAGTGGTTTGGAATCATTCTACTTGCATAGATGCCACTTAAGTGAACATACCTGTATAACACTTCTCCCTCAAAACATTTCTACCCTCAAAGGCATTTTTGCCTTTGCCTTCAATTTGCCCAAAGACTACTTTGCCAGTTGCATAGTGTTGTATCTTGGTGTACCTACCATAGGTGTTGTAGCCCCTTCATCTGAGTTTTATCAAATTTCTCTGAATAGCAGAGTTGCTATATGCACACATTCATATAACACAGAAATAATTATTTATGTCTGAAAGCTTGACACACACATGGTTAGAAGTTCATTAAAAATATATTCTTACAGTCCCCTTGTGATAGTATGCTTATGAATATCCTTTCTGCCTCAGAAGACACCATTACTGAGGTTTTCCTCATACTCTGTTTACTGGAATGTTACCAAAAGCCCTTTAGAAACGATAAAACGTGAGAAACTGAAATATGAAATAATCTGGAGAAAACTCCTTATCTGCCACAGACCACAGGTAATGCTAATTCAGTATTATTGTTATAAACTAATTCAGTATTATTGTTAAATTACTGTTAGATGCAGTGCTAATTACTTTCATTCCTACTTTTGCCATGAATGAACAAAATGTTCTTCATAAGCCAGAAACTATTCAATAGTGAAAGATAAAAAGCCAGAGTATGTAGGAATTAGTTATTAGTTCTCAAAATGTATGTCCTTCATTTTATGTTTATTCTCAGTGTTTAAATTGACTATATTTCTAAATCAGAGGTCAAACTGAAACATCTCATATTTATTTTCTCAGTGTGATGGAATAAGCAGAATGGCATGGTGTTTCTCCATGATAAATCATGTTAACTTACGTTACAAACAATGGCTTAGACTTTATCTGAGGTGTATTTTGAAGCAGTAACAGTATGCAGCTGAGACCACTTTTCTCAAAAACTAGGAAGCTGATGATGATGGTGCCTTTGTGCACAACCCAGCCTTAGAAAGAGGTGCTGAACTTAAAGATCCATGGGAACAATTGTTGATTTTATGGCAGTGGTAGAAGGAATCAAAAGAAAACCAAGACAAAAAATTGAGGACATTTGAGACAATAGCAGTGAAACCAATAACCTTGTTAAGCTTGTCAAAAACTTGTCTTCACCTTTTAGACCCTAAAAAGGATTTTGGTATTACTATTAAAGTATCTAAGCCTCTGTTTAGCCTCTTCATTTTGCATAAATTTAAGAGAGGGTGTTATGCTCTTTCAGGAGAAGAGAATGAACAAGGGATCAAATAAACATTTCAGCATCTTGTATTGGACCACACTATCCAAACTGCCAGCTCTAAAATGAGCTATACTGGAGGAGAAAAAATGCCCTCAGCATACCATGCCAGCTCTGACCACAAAGAGAATGTCTCTGTGTAGCCAACAATATTCTCACTGTCAAAGAGAACAAGTGAACGTGAGAGGATTCTTCCACAGAGGTCTTGAGGCTGGTTAGTATGACTTGGCAATATCCCTATGGGCTATTTTTATACCCCTAGGTAAGTAACATGTAAGAACTGTAAAAGCTCAATGGCTACTTAAAAGAATTCACTCAGGCAGTTAGTTCCACTAATACATCTCATTTATTCTACACTGGATGAAAGGACCATGAATATAAATCAATTTCCAGAGCATTAAATATTTTTTTTTCTCCTTTTTCAGAGAAACATACATTTTTAATATACTCACCACTCTAAAAGATTTTTTTTCATTACACCCTTGAAAACAAATATCTACTCATGATAATACGAAGAGGTGATTTTATTCATCCACTCAAACATATTCCAGCACAACTGAGGACCCCATTTTATATAAACTGGGCACCACGAGATGCAAATGCACCACCTCTTCACATTTGATGGACTCAAATACAATATCTTTTCCTGAGAAAAATGCAATTGCTTGAAGTTAAATAATATCCATAGCAGAAAGAAAATAGAAATATAACTCTGATTTAACTGAAAGAAGAATCCTCTATAAAACTTCCATGTTGCCCGTAGTGCCAATGCAACTTAAGTTTTGGGTTTATTACTAGAATGTTTAGACCATTAAAAAGAACAACATTGTTGTACTCAGAACAAAGGATTCACTAGTCCCATTTCCAACTCTGGGAAAAACCGAATATTTACAGAAGGAAAAAAGCTAGTATACATTCTTGTTTAATAGCTGGTAAAGCTCTGGGTACAATTCAAGCCCCAAACAAAAGAACATAGTAAAACACCTATGGGTCTCAGATCTATGAGATCTGAAGAACCTAATCAACAGCATGTATTTTGCCACTCAATAAAGACCTATGCTTTTACAGAAGGGGGGGGGAGAGGGAAGGCAGAAAAAAAAATTATCATCAAATGGCAGAATCTACGAAAAACAGAGAAAACAGCAGGAAACAAGATTCTAACCAACAACTGAAATATTAAATTATCCTAATCAAGACAGCCTTGAGGTCACCAATAGTCAACTGCAATTTATCATTTATGAAGTTATGGGCATAATCCCACAATAACAGATTTTATTAGCCTCTGGAACTCACAGATCAAAGATATTCAGACAAATCTTTGTCTTCTGGAACAGGCTTTAGAGTGAAAGCAATTAGAATACAATATTATTCATTGCATGACCAAAAATACAATGTTTTCATAACTGAACTGATGTTTGAAGATATATTCCCAAATTCATGTTTGGGAAGACAAACTCACCTCAACACTGGAAAGAGGTCATTAGGGATTACAAAGAAGAACACAGCAATGTACATTCACTTCCATAACACACACCTACTGTAACAGGAAGTAAAATGCTGCAGAAAGTAATCAACCACAAGACACGGACATATCACCTCTCATGATGTTTCCTGTCATGGCATGTATCATTACAGTCATCCATTATCATATATGTCATATATCATAATTAGCATGTATCACAGGTCGTACATCCTGCCATATCTTTGATACAAATGCTCTTAACCACCTTAAACCATATCAGTTGGTATGCTAAGAATGATAACGTATAATATGTTCTCAACATATGACACTTTGATGGGGCAACCTTTTGCTATTTTAAATGGTGAATGCCAGCGTTCACATTGCTGGCAGCACAGACCATGGTGCATGCTGTTAGGATACAAATAGTGGCAGAACACTAGCTTATATAAAACTCTGTATCCTGGATACAGAGGCAGCAAAGGTACTTGTTGCTGTCCACGACTGTGGCATGTAGTCCAAAAAAGTACCAATATTCATCATTTTATTATTCTTATGCCTGACATTTGGTTCTACTTATGCTATACATTCTTTTCACTCCCCTTTCACAATCCCTTTCACAATCCCCTTTGGGGATTGGACTAGATGATCTTTCAAGTTCCCTTCCAATCCCATTCTGTGATTCTGTGTGATTCTTTCCCTGTGCTGTAACATTTAAACACCTTCAATTCAAATATATGATTAAAGTTTGTGTTTCAAAAAACATACATGTTCTTGGCCTCTGAAAATCACCAAGAAACACTTTACTCCCACAGTGCAGACCCAGAGTGTCTGAAGTATATTTGCATGTTGTATTAATAGAATTCAGAAAATTGCTCTACAAAATTCCTAAAAGAGAATCAGCCAAAGTTAGACTTGGCATCTGCACAAGTCTCAGTTATTTTTTGGAATACTTTGACAACACTCATGTTATTGTCTCTCAGTTCATTTTTCTGCTCATGTACTCCCCAAAGAAGGAAAGAATGGTATTCCCGTTCTCTGAATAAGGACACATGTTCATTAGAGTGATTTCATTTTTTTTTCCTTCTCTTTCTTGAACTGTTGGATCTCCTAACTCTTGCTCTTCTATACAAGAGCACAGAAGTCATTCTGCTACTTCAACGTAAAAGAAAGTACAACAAAATTTTACCAGCAGAAGAGACACTTGTTTTCGATTCTTGTTTTTCTCAGCTGGATACTGTAAACAAAGCCTTCAGAGATCACAGAAAGCCTGTTAGTTAACTATATCTAAATCAGTAACACACACACACACACACACACACAGTATAAACAGGGTTATGCTCCTATAAAGCTGTTTGTGAAGGAACTCTGCAGTCAATAGAGAACATTTTCATCTTCTTTCTTCCATTTGATCTTCTCTGCAACATACTTTTTGTATTACTCCCAACATTTTCCTTCCATCTGGTTTCAGAATTTGATTAGAAACTTGGAGGTTCAGCTTGAACAGTTCAATGCAAAGAACTAAGCTGCTTCCAGACGTTTTTTTCTCTGTGGAGGATCTTAAATTCAGTTGCAAGGTTCTTTTTACTGTATCCCTACCTAAACTCGAAGCTACATTCTTAGTAAACACTTTGCAACTCTTGTAAAGAGCAAAAATCCCTAACCCCTGCAAATGTAGGAGGGCCCTGTTATCCTGAAAGAAACAAACCCTACAAAATAGAGGATAATGTTTTAAAATCATTTGCTATACAAGGTGTCATTATATGAAAGCTGCTTCTTGAGCAGGATATAATACACACTTAAACAATGATCAACAGTTTCACCAAAGAACACTTCTCAGGGAATCAAACACAAGGCTGGAAAGGATCTACAGGATCATCTAGTCCAATCATAAAACTTTAAGATTTCACCGAGATATAGCAGAGCTCAATCTAGAATTCAGGGGGATCACCAAAAAAACAAACAACAACTAAAAAAAAAGCAACCAAGTTACTGCTCAGAAAAAAAAAAAAAAAAAAAAAAAAAAAAGTTCAGTAATAAGCACAGTTCAGATGGGTTATCTATGTCCTTCCTGCACAGGATCAAGAGAAGCAGGCAGTCATCAGTTGTGTAGTCAGGTCAGGAAAGGATGATAGATGGTCCCAATTTCACCACTAAAAATCATCTTTACCTTAAAAGCATTAAAACAGCATATTGAGTCAGACAAAAGACTGATCTGTATCTACTGAACGTTTTGCAACAAGGCACATCTGTGAAGTATACAATAGACAGGCACATAAACACTCAACATAAATGTGAGTAGAAAGATAAACTGGTGGTGATTTGGGAACAGTGATTCTCCCATAACATCTCAAATTCCAGGGCAACACCACAAGCAAAGTCATGTTCTCAAAGGCATTCTGAATCACCACCTTGAATAAGCATCCAGAAAAAGTTATCTAACTAGTCCAGAAATACAGAAGACACCTGTGAAAAAGGACTTCAACTTCTAACTGTAAGAATTGGTGAAATGAATTTAGGCTTCCTACATTTCTAAGTAACTGAAACAAGACAACTATAAAAAAAGACAGAAAGCACTATTTTGAGCACAGTGCTATGAGGAAATAAGCTTCTATATTCATCCTACTTTTGTCATTTGTGTATTTTTGGTCTACATTCAGAGTCAGATACCACTCCATCTGGGCTGTACCACATTAATGTTCTTTGCAGTATTTGTTTGCAGAGTTCAGAGAGAAACAATTTGATACATATGTAGGACATATAAAGGAAATGTTCTGGAGTTATCTTATTTACAGAATTTCACAGAATTTTTCACAGAATTTTCTAGGTTGGAAGAGACCTCAAGATCATCAAGTCCAACCTCTGACCTAACACTAACAGTCCCCACTAAACCATATCCCTAAGCTCTACATCTAAACATCTTTTAAAGACCTCCAGGGATGGTGACTCCACCACTTCCCTGGGCAGCCCGTTCCAGTGTCTAACAACCCTTTCGGTAAAGAAGTTCTTCCTAACATCCAACCTAAACCTCCCCTGGCGCAACTTTAGCCCATTCCCCCTCGTCCTGTCACCAGGCACATGGGAGAACAGACCAACCCCCACCTCGCTACAGCCTCCCTTCAGGTACCTGTAGAGAGCGATAAGGTCACCCCTGAGCCTCCTTTTCTCCAGGCTGAACAAGCCCAGCTCCCTCAGCCGCTCCTCGTAAGACTTGTTCTCCAGAATTACAATTCAGAAGAGGAATAAAAGAGATGAAACTTTGTCTGGACTGTTCCCGAGTAGTCCCCATCTTTCCTGGGGAGCAGAACCCAGGAAAGTCTGTATGAGTATTAATGATCATGCTCATCTTACAAACTGTGATCTGACCATAATAAGCAGTATGTATGTCTCCTTCCCTACAAGATTTTCTGCTCAGATTGCAGTTTCTCCTTGATTCTTCACTGCAGATTTTACCTAGATATTTATTCCCAGTTCTGAGTGTGTGATGATGCTATGATGCTTATTCCAAAATAAATAAATAAATAAATAATTCCCTCATGTCATTTTAAAGTTACAACTATTCTTTTAGAGGTTTCCCCTAATCTGCCAGCAATTCTACTTCTGTCTTCCACTACTCTGGCAGCTTTTTGCACCTTGATGTCATCAATAAATTTATTACGGAGACTCCATTACGTTACCCATCTGTCAAAGAAAACATCGGCTAACACAAGATTTATTGCCATTTAATTTACTTCATTTGATTCTTCCCTGTATGCAGTAAGAAGTACTAATAACTGAAGTACTAATAACTGCAGCTTATTTTACTGGAAAAAAAAAAAAAAAGAATCAAGGAAAAAGACCTTCTAATAACTTATCATGGATCTTTGTTTAGATTTATCTTGTTTCTTCAGCTACACAGCTTAGGGAAACAGTACCATGCATAAGAGATACAGAAAACTCCCACTAGATAGGTAAACACTATAAAATCCTAAAAGGTAAGTTCCCTTTCCCAAGCTGATGGCATGAGTTGTCCAGTAATATAATAAATCAACACAATATAATAATACAGTAACAGTGAATATTAACAAGCACTTTATAAATTGAGATGAGTTAATTAAAATATCTGACTCCTGTGGCTGAGTATTCTGTAGGCTGTACATTTGAAGAACTTGATTACATAGCTCTGATATCGGGTTCCTAACTGACCACAAATGATTATGACAATCATATTCAATTATAAATTCTAGAAATTAATAAGTGTGATACAAGTGTGCCGAGAGTTGATCACAGTCTTCTGGAACAATAAATGTTATACCTGGTTATGTACAATTAGAGAGCAAAACAGTCAAAGAAAAATATATAGGGAAACATCTTGTGAAATTACAGTAATTATTGTTGTGTCTCATGGCATTTGTGGGACTACATTAATTGTTTCAGGTTGGTAAAAATAAGTTGCTGATTTAAAAAAAAAAAAAAAAAAAAAAAGAGGCAAGAAGGCAATAAAAGTAAATCCCTCCTCTTTGTTTATCCAGTTCTCTGTCTAAAAGGTTACTAAACCTTATCCCCATTTACAAGTCCCATTCACTTTCAGACTTTTTTTTTTTTAACCACAGCTTTGAATGAAGTACAGGGAGTTTTATCTCAGAGCAATCAAACTACAGAAACATTGGCCTACCTGTGGCCTTGGGGTAACTCCTGGCACCCAAAAGGTTAAGCATGCAGCCAGACAGGTTCTCCTGCATATAGCTCCATAACCATTTATGGGGTTACTACAATCTGACATTTTTTATTACCCATATGCTCTACGTTCTGATTTCAACTGAACAGCAAAAAAACTGCAAGAGATGAGCTTTCCAAAAGCTAATAAAAACACATTGGATTCAGGTGATCAGGATTTCTACTGGTGTACTCTAATGACAGTGGTATGTAGTAGATACATAGATTAGATCAATGTGCCTATAGTAAAGATTAGATATGTGCCCCAGCCCACTGTATTCCACTAATTTCTGAAGAACAATAAATACTTGAGGAATGAGAGAAATGGAAGCTTAAATCCTTACCCAAATAAATTTATATGTGCTTTCCAAACTTGGCAGAAGATCGATATCTTTTTACTTTTTACCCAAACCTCTGAAATTCTGTAATGAGTTACAAAGCATGGGGGTCTACTGGACAGCCTGTACTATCTTTTTAGTCTTCAAGTTTATTTTTTATAAAATTATTTTTATAAAATTATTTTTGAATTCATTTATTATAAAACAAACCTGAAAGGGGTTCCTTAGGGTTTAGTATTGGGACTGTGCTATTTAACATTTTTGATAGTAACATAGGCAGTGGGATCAAGTGCACCCTCAGCAAGTTTGCCATTGAAAACAAGCTGTGTGGTACAGCTGACACACTGATGGGAAGGGATGCCATCCAGAACAACCTTGACAGGCCTGAGATGTGGGTCTGTGCAAACCTCATGAGGTTCAACAAGGCCAAGTGCAAGGTCCTGCATCTGGGTGCACAACAACAGTCTGGGCAGAGAATGGATTGAGCATCCATGAGAAGAACCTGGGGGTGTTGGCTGATGAGAAGCTCAACATGAGCCAGCAAAGTGCACTTGCAGCTCAGAAAGCCAACTGTAGCCTGCGCTGCATCAAAAGAAGCATGGCCAGCAGGGTGAAGGAGGTGATTCTCCCTCTCTGCTTCACTTTTTTAGACCCCACCTGGAATACACCAGCACAAGAAAGACATGCACCTGTTGGAGTGAGTCCAGAGGAGAGCCAAAAGGATGATCAGAGAATTGGAGCACCTCTCCTACGAAGACAGGCTGAGCGAGCTGGGATTGTTCAGCCTGGAGAAAAGAAGGCTCCAGGGAGTCCTTGTTGCAGCCTTTCAGTACTTAAAGGGGGCCTACAGGAAAGCTGGAGAGGGACCCTGTCAGGGTGTGTAGTGATAGAACAAGGGGTAATGGCTTTAAACTGAAAGAGGGTAGGTTTAGATTGATAGTAGAAAGAAATTATTTACTATGAAGGTGGTGAGGCAATAGAGCACGTTGCCCAAAGAAGCTGTGGATGCTCCATCCTGGCCAGGTTGGATGGGGCTTTGAGCAACCTGGTCTGGTGGTGGGTGTCTCTACCTATGGCCAGGGCTTTTGGAAGCAGGTGATCTTTATGTTCCTTCCAACCCAAAGCATTCTATGATTACTACAGACACTTTATAGAAATGCTGTTAAATACCATTTTTTCCATTTCTACTATAGCGATATTTTTAAGGGCATCATACTATACAGGGAAAGGACAGAACTGGAGCAAGAGTAATACTACAGGAGCAGACTCCATAGCTCCATAGGGCAGCTCAACTTTTTATACTTAAAAAAAAAAAAAAAAAAAAAAACTTTTTTTTTTTTTTGTTTTTACTTTTTTTTTTTTTTTAAGTATTTAGAAGATCTAGATGTAGAGCTTAGTGATATGGTTTAGTGGAGGACATGTTAGTATTAGGTCATAGGTTGGACAAAGTGATCTTGGAGGTCTTTTCCACACTAAATGATTCTGTGATTCTGTGAACTCTTTGGACAACTAGTTCTAATTCAGACAAGATTTCATTTTGAACTCCTAAAATACTCCACATGTCTGTGATTTATCCATGTACAAACACAAAATACTATTGCAATCTATCAGCAATCTTTATTTTTTTTCCTCCTATTTGCTGGTATTACCAATAAGAAAAATTTACACCTGGAAATTTACACCAACTTGCCCACAGTAGGCAATGGGTAAAGATCACTAACTACTCTCCCACCATGATACTTATAAATCCTACTAATTCCAGTGCTCAGTTCTGTCCACTGTTGCTCCTGCGTAAGCATCCTGCTATTCTGACCTCTAATTACTTTAGAAGAAACAGCTCAAGTGCCCTCTAGTGTGAGTTCAGAATATCTGGACCGTACTTTTCTCACTTTGAGGGACTAAATAAGGGGGTTTGCATTTGACTTGAAACATTTTTTTAAAAGGTCTGTAGAATATTATGACATAAGCTACTCTGAACAACTGCTTTGACTGAAAAACTGATGGCCATTGTGATTTTTTTTTTTTTGTAAAGTTGCTGAACGATAGCTATCACTAGTTCCACAGGCAATTACTTGTTTTATTCCCTAAATTCAAAATAGCAACATTTACTATATGTTCTGAATTTTTATTGACCATTCCATCTGTTTATGAAGTTGCTGGATTTATTTTCTGTTGCTGGATTTATTTTCTTAAAATAGATGGCTTTAGAGCATCACCATTCTGGAAAAAAAAATAAAAAATAATAATAAAAAAAAGTATAATCATTCTACTTTTCTACTTACTTTTTCAGTTTCTTTTCCTTCCAAACTTTTAATATACATATACCAAAGTAAATTTTATTTTTACCTACTGCATTTTTAGTAGCTTGTTGGCCACAATTAAATTTTCTGAAATGGTAAAGTAAATCTTGCTTTTCTATTCAAATTACTTTCCTACCTGAGTCAATTTCGAGAAATGTGGCCCTTTTAGAGCTATTCAGTCTGAATAATGAGCATGCTTAGATCACCTCATAGCATATGTTTCTGGAAGCTTTCTGAAACAGGCTTCTTATTAAACTAATACACTTATTTAGTAGTGTGACCATGAAAACATAATAAACTCAGGCACCAAACGGATTCTTTTTTTTCCAGACTAAAGGTAGAAATGGGCTGTGGACTAATATTGTTTCAGACATCTTGCAGAGTTGTGAAAATTCTCAGAACTGACTTGAAAGAAATGCCAGATATATAAACATAGATTCTAGTCATACCAATGGCCCATCGACTTTTTTAGTATCTGACAGTAAATGCTTAAAGAAACAGCATGAGAATGCCAATATAAGGACAGGGGGAGTACTTCCTTAGTACTAGCCTTCTGGAATTCAGTGATGAACAGGAGAGAAAAAAAAAAAAAAAAAAAAGTGAGAATAGTGGAAATAAAGGACAGCCTGACCTATCCAGCTGTGGAATGATTTCAAAAGAAAAATCCTGTCATTTGGTCATTTGGTTCATCTTTATACATACAAATTTAAATGCTAGAACTGCGTCTCAAATTCTGCCCTCCAGTTCAAAAGGCAGTAATGAAATTCCAATAGCTTTTTCTCAATTTTTTGCTAACCACATTATCCTATTTCACTCTTAATGGCCTTTTCTATTACTTCTAAGACCTGGGAAAATGTTGAAATCTATTTAGAAGCATGGCAGCTTTCCAATCAAGAGTAGCATCTGCAGCTAGGATCAGCAGCTCTCCCTGACACAATTTTTCTCTTGTTGTACACATACAGTATCACAGTATAATTGCATCAATATATTTCCTATAATTCCTCTGCTTCATGTCTTAATTCCTTTTCCTAAAGTACTTTCCCCTGAAGTCCTGCATAAACTCCACTTTCACGTTGTATGTGTGCCCATGTGCTAATATACCCAACAACATGTTGGACTGGCAACAACATGTGGGACTGGCAACAGCCAGAAGAGGGTGCTGTCGCATTGAAAAATGCAAAGGGCAGCACAGACATACAAGCTGACCGACGTCATCAAGTCATCTAAAACGACAGCTGGGTGAGGATGCAATAGAGAGGTACGTAGACCTAGTGAGTCCTGAATAATGATTTCTGTTTCGTTATTAGCATCAGTTCTGAAGAAAAGGCTGCAAAGAGACTGTTGATTTCTGTCCCACATTTTGTCCAAGCCAGCTAGTGACAAGGGCCAACTTACTGTTCACAAGCTTAAGTTTTCTGCATGGACTGGTTGCTGGCCCCTTTGCCATAGGAGGCCCCTGCTAACACAGTTTAGAGAAAGAACAATGCAGAAGCACCTAAATCATCATATCTGAATTTTTTTTGAGAAAAAAATAATCACAAAAGGATTGAATCAAATCCACATGGCGCAATATCACATTTTATGACTACAGACAAAAAAGCTAGATACCAATAGAATACAAACTTTTCACTGTAAATGACTTCTCTTCCAGAAGCAATAAAATGTTAAAATAAATGTATCTGCAACAATAAATGACCAGAAAAACCCAGCCACATGGAATTAATTGAAAATTGAAGTCACTATTCAGGGCACCAGTTGAAACCACTAGCAAAAACATATTTATCATCATAAGAAGATATATTTATCATCAGTTCAACTGGACAGATGGATCTTGCAGTGGATTTCATTCACTACAAGATTTATGCAGCATGGAGATCTACTATTTATGAAGGCTGAATGCCCTACTCCTAAACTGTTTGGGAGAGCAAGCATGAAAATTAGTTGAGAAATCTTTCAAAAGCTATCTACTTCGTCCTCATGAGACAATGCAAAACTGTTCCTCCTTTTAGATTTGTTTATTGCTTCAAATATCAGGGGATAATGAATTGCCATTAAGTTATTTTGTCTCTTCAAATGGACTCCTGATTTCGGTAACTTAGGAGGAATATGATGGACCTGGTAAGTCAGTACCATTTAGCACAGCATCAGCCCAAATTAAAAAAATGGCAGAAGTCTGCTTAAAGTAGGTTGAACATTTCTTTAAAAACAACAAAAAAGTATATTTCATTGCTAATGGAACAAGAGATTCCTAATGAAATTCAGCAGTTGCAATGAAAATAAACTATTTGGGATGGTTTTCCAGAAAAGCTGCCCGTCTTTAAAGCAGCCAAAAATAAACAGCAAAGTGAGGGAAAACAGAAACCATCTTCAACATCTTCCAGTATTGCTGAATCGCTAGATGACTGTAATTGCATTCACAGTAACAAAACCTAAGCATCTGTGCAAAAAGGCTTAGGAAGTTTCAATGCACATCTTGAGCAAAACTAATTCCAAAACACAAAACTGGATAGGTAAAACTCTAGTTAAAGTAATACAGCACAAAACAGGAAATGGCCACTCCGTTCATTAAACACTGAGAGGAAATGCTTAGCATGGAAACCCCACCTCTCAAGAGACTACCTTACTTCGAACTCGTTTGTCAAAGACCGGCAAGCGGCTTCAAATTCTTACTTTCTAAGACTGTGTGAAAGAAAATAGCAGCTGGAAAAAAAAAAAAAAAAAAAAAAAAAAAAAAAAAAAAAAAAAC
>NC_048918.1:6602687-6603264 GCF_011077185.1 Oxyura jamaicensis | reverse complement strand
TCAAAAAAAAAAAAAAAAAAAAAAAAAAAAAAAAAAAAAAAAAACTGAAGAGAAATATCTAAGATTTTGACAACAGAGACAACATTTCTGGTGAAGTTTTGAGAAGAAAAGTGGAAGTATTAGTGATTGGAAGATGAACTTTACGGGACCTTAGTTGCAGAGCGTGAGGGAAAACTATTGTAAGGAGTTTGGCCATTTCCCCGCTATCCTTGGACTTCACACCTCAGCCTCTCAGCCCTGGAAGCACACGTTCCGTACTACGACGCGGGAACAGAGGGATTTAATCGCGCCCTCGCAGAGGGAAAGGCGGCAGGGCCCGCCGCTTCCCCCCCGAACAGCCCGCCTGCTGCCCCGGCGCGCCCCACACCGCGACGGCTGCCGGCCGAGCCCCACCGCACACCCCGCGCCCGGCCATCTCGCACCGGCCTTGCCGGCAGCGGGCCCGGCCCCCGCGCACGGTCGCGGAGAGCCGCCGTCCAGCTTCCGCGGTGCGCAGAGACCGCCGCCACTCTGAGCACTCCGCCGGCCCGCCCCGGCCCCGCCCCCGGCCGCCCCGGCCTCGCCCCCGGCCCCGCCG